>NC_063354.1:42828229-42862701 GCF_021869965.1 Rhincodon typus | reverse complement strand
CAATAGCCTACCATGGGGAACCTTATCAAACGCTTTACTGAAATCCATATACACCACATCAACGGCTTTACCCTCATCCACCTGTTTGGTGACTTGCTCACTGAGCTGGCTTGTCTTCGTTCAGATGTTTCGTGACCATGTCAGGTAATATCATCAGTAAGGCCTCCGATGAAGTGATGTTGTTCTACTCTGCTTGGAATTTATACTGTCCAGACCTTTATGGTGAGTAATGTCATTTTCGGCTTTGATCTGTATGGGTTTGTATATGGAGTCCAATTCTATATGTTTGTTGGTTGCATTACGGATTGAGAACCATGTCTCTAGGAATTCCCATGAATGTCTATGCTTGGCTTGAGCTACTATGGTTACCTTGTCCCAGTTAAACTGATGGCCTTCATTGTCTGAGTGTACCGATATTAAGGAGAGTTTGTCGTGCCGTTTTGCTGTTAGCTGAAGTTTGTGTATTCTGATGGCCAGTTTCCTTCCTGTCTGTCCGATGTAATGTTTGTCGCAGTCATTGCATGGTGTTTTGTAAACCACGTTGGTTCTGCATGTTGTGGGAATGGGATCTTTAATCCTTGTGAGTATTTGTTGTAGCGTGGCTGTGGGCTTGTGTGCCACCATGATTCCTCGTGGTCTTAAGAGTCTTGTTGTCAGTTCTGATATGTTCTTGATGTATCACAGTGTGGCCAGTGTGTTAGGGCGTACTGTGTCCTCCTGTTGTTGTCTGTTTAGTAGGCACCTGTGGAAGAAGTTGTAGGGATATCCATTCATAGTGAGGATTTTGTATAGGTGCTCTTCCACTTTCCTGCGTAGTTCTGGCATGTTGCAGTGAGTGGTGGCCTGTTTAAATAATGTCCTAATGCAGCTTTGTTTGTGGACGTTGGGCTGGTTGCTGTGGAAGTTGAGGATTTGGTCAGTGTGGGTTGCTTTCCTGTATACTGAAGTTTGGAACTCCCCGTTGGCCATGAGCTCAATTCTGATGTCCAGAAATGGAAGCTGATTGTTGTTTTCTTCTTCTCCATGAATTTAATTCCCGCGAATACATTGTTAATGAGGTGGTCGGTCTCTTCTAGTTTGTTGCGTTTAATGATAGCAAGTGTGTCGTCTACATATCGGATCCACAGTTTAGGTTGAATGAGGGGGTGGGTGGTGTGTTCTAGTCTTTGCATGACTACCTCTGCGATGAGTCCTGAGATGGGTGACCCCATGGGTGTGCCATTGATCTGTTTGTATACTTGACCATTAAAGATGAAGTGTGTGGTGAGGCATAAGACTGGGCATAGTAGACAAATAGATAAACCTGCCACTATCTGGTTCATCAGCCTTGAAAAGGTGGCTGGGAATTTCAGAGTCCAAATGACATGACTTGACACAGTATAACCGCTCTAAAGTTATGACAACAGAGATTTTCGTTGTGTAGACAGTCAAGGGAACCTGTCAGCACCCCTACTGTATTTCTGTAATCTTCCACAGCATTGAGTAAGATCCAGATCCACATCTTCAGCAAAATCTGATCTGTTCTTCCTGAAACAACCCTGTCAGTAGACCAGGTTTTGTTGAAATCTATCCATTAGCTTTTGAGATATATTGTTAAACAGACCAGTTGACTTACAGTAACAGGCACAAATGTGAAGAGGCAATGCATGCTCTGCATAAAATTCTGAAATTATTCACTTTGGTGTGAAGAATAGACAGCAGTTTATTATTTAAATAGAAAAAGAGACTGTTCAATCCTGTGGTAAAGAGGGACCTGAGTTTCCTGGTGCATGAATTGATTAAGAAGTCAAAAGGAATGTCATTGTATATTGCAGAGGGAATGGAGTTTCAAAGGAGAGATTCTACTACAAGTAAGTAAAATAACTCCACAGAGGATGGTATTCCATCACCGAGTCACCCTTTATTTACACATTCATAGTATTTGACACTGATCCATCTCCCTCAGAGCCTACTCTCAGAGTGAACAGAACTTCTGACACTCCCGTTTATATCTGTCAGCCAGGGGTCCCTGATTGGACCAGACTGACAGCCCCAATCAGGGAACTCATATTATATGAAATCCACCTGGTTGACCTCGTTCTAATCACTATAGTAGGGTTCTGAAGAAGAATTATAACTGAGTTGAAATGTTAACTTTTTTTCCCTCTGCACAGATGCTGCACGGTCTGCTGAGGTTCTCTGGCACATTCTGTATTTGTTAGGAATGTTATGCAACAGTTTTACAAGGTATTTGTGAGATTACATCCGGAATACTATGCTCAGTTTCAGCCTCCTTATTTAAGAAAGGACATAATACATTGCAATCAGTTCACAGAAGCTCCAGCCAACTAATTCCAGGGACATATATCCATTGGTGTTTAGAAGAATGAGAATGATCTTGTTATGTTATGTTACATTTATAAGATCTTGGGCGTTCTTGGCAGAGTGGATACTGAAATAGTTCTGCGTGTAGGTCTAGTGTTTACTGTTTAAAAATAAGGGGTGTCCCATTTAGGTGAAAGTTGAGGAGAATCTTCATCTATCAGTGGCTGGAATTTTCTTCTCCAGAGACAATGGAGGCAGGGTCATAATATATTTTAAGACAGACTCTTGAGTAACCAGCAAGTCAAAGGTTATCTACATTAGTTGTAAATGTAGTGGAGGCAATCAGTTCAGCCATAATCTTATTGATTGAGGGAGCAGGCTTGAGGGGCTGAATGGCCTACTGCTGAGTTATAGGATTGTATGTATGTATACTGGGCTTGCCAGCAACACCCACATCTTATGAACAAATTAAAAGAAAACACAAGCAATTTGGTGTTTTCAATGAAGATTTGCCCTCCATTGACCATTTATTTGGGTTTGGATGTGCCCCATTTGCTGGCAACTTAAAATAATAGGATATCCAGGAGAAGAACAGTGAATATTAATATCTTCTGAAACTAGGCTGCATTTTAATGTCGATGTTAAACTGTCTTATTATTCTCCCTCGCATTAATTTAGGCCCTTATTATTTATTTATGATTAAAAGCAGATGTTTGTCAGAAGCTTTTCACTGATTAGTACAACTTATATCCTGCTCACTGTTGAATAATGAATCAAATACATTTTTCAACAGTTAATGAGGAAAGAAATGCAATGAATATTGAACACATGTCTTGTTGAAGATCTTTTGAGGAAAGAATAATTTTAAGTGAAAATGCCATGTTTGCTGGACTAACACAAGTGCAGCATCATTTGGCAGTGAGTCAATGCCCTCTCTCCTTGGGGGTCTAATGTTGATCTACCATTGGATGTTGGAATAAATGTCTCCTCCCTATGCAAACAGTGAGCTCCTCAAACTGGTCCATACATTGCAGCAAATCATTATTCGAGGTTGGCAGAGATTATGAATTAGCAATATCCCACTATGGAGAGACCTTCAGACTGATTACTTGATGAACGATTAAGTGTGTTCCCAATTCAGTGCAACTTATACTTAATGGACCATGTTTAATTAAACCCAAGCCCAAATGTATAACCTGTAAGATCCATGGTTGTGTCATTTGTGAGAATGTGAGAAGGTCATCGAGCCAGTTGAGATTATTTGCTGATCAGTGAACTAATTCTGCATGCCTGTGCCTCATTTCCCTTAACACTCTCTATCCTGGGGTTATTATGGAATGGAAGGAGGCAGTTCGGCTCATCAAGTCTATACTAGCTCTCCAAACATAGCCTTCCCTCACTTTATTTCCATTGCCCTGCAAGTTTATTTCTCTTGTGCCTGTTCAAGTTCCTCTTGAGATTATCAATCACGTTTATTTAAAAATTAACGATTTACCTAGCCGCATAAAATCAGGGAATGGCCGCAGTGGGGAAGAGATTATTGAGCCTGTAGTCTGTGACCCAGCTCTCTGCAATTCAGCTAGTCCCATTCACTCACCCTTTCGGCATGGCTATCAATTCTCTTTCACTTCAGTAGCTAATCCAATTCCATTTGAAAGTCTCAACTGAATTTGGCTTCACTATATTTTCAGGCAATGCATTTGAGGCCCTAAAAATGCATTGCATATAACAAGATTTTCCTCATTTGATTCCGATTATGGGACAAAAATGGGAATCTATGCATGAATTTTTTTTATTTATTCATGGGATGAGGATGTAGCTGGCTGGGCCAGCATTTAATACCCATCCCTAATTACCCAGAGGGCAGTTAAGAGTCAACCACATTGCTGTGGATCTGGAGTCACATGTAGGCCAGACCAGGTAAGGATGGCAGTTTCCTTCCCTGAAGCACATTAGTGAACCAGATGGGTTTTTCCAACAATCGACAATGGGTTCATGGTTACCATTAAACTGTTAATTCCAAATTTTCTTTTTAAATTCAAGTTCTACCATCTTCCGTGGCAGGATTTGAACCTGGGTCCCCAGAACATTATTGGAGTCTCTGGATTAACAGTCCAGCACTAAGCCATTGCCTCATGCAGAGGGTGTTGCCGAGAACTACATGAGAACTTTCACCTGTGTTTATCAACAAAAGCGCTGCCCAAACACAGAGAATGCTGGAGAAACTTAGCAAGTCTAACTGCATCTATGGAGTTAACAGTTCAAGTCTGGTATGAGTCTTCTTCAGAAGAGGGTTCTTAAGACCTTTCAGCCAGAAGGCTTGGGTTCAAATCCCACATGCTCCACACATCTGAGTAGGTTAATTTAAAGTAAAACAGTGGTGCAGTGGGAATGTGCTGGGCCTATAAGCCAGGGATCGATAGTCCTTGGCTATTTATTCAATTGGATGCACGGGCGATTTACTGGTGGTGGTTCATAGATGAAAATAAAAACACAGTGGTTTGGTGATGGGGGAAGAAAATACGACTATGGGGTTCCTTAGTGGCTAGTAGAAAGATGACTAATTTTCACCATTCTTTTGCCATGTCATTTGATACAACACTACGGGTTTTGGGAAACAGAGCGATCAAGGAGAAAGCAAAGCCAAGAATTGTCTTCAGGCTTATACTTTAAACCTACACCATTTATTATATGTTCATCCCAAATTCTAATGTAGATGGTAATTATATACAATGTTCTGACTTAAATTAGGTAATAATTAATCTATCTTCTTTGAGTGTTTATGTGTACAAGTACACTGTGTGCCTTTTAGAGAGTGATACATTCTAGATTGTATCTTCTATGTTCCTTCTAATGTGTTCTGACTCCAACCTTCACTGTAGTATTTACACCCAGTAATGTGCAGCTCATTGCAAGCTTGCTCCATTGTCTAGTATTCTTCTACAGCAGCACCACATACTTTGGGAAGTACAGAAAAGATTAATGAGAACAGTTTCAAAGACTTGATTTATGAGAATGGATTGAGTAGTATAATGGCATGTAAAAAAGTTAATGATGATGTTACTGTGACAACAGAATAGCATGAGCTAGACAGCAGTCTAGACAGAAGTGAGTAATGAAGCTGGAGAGAAACTCTGTACTAGAGACTGTATTCAGTAACATACATTTGTTACATGTGCCTAAGTGTAAATATAGTTTACAGTATTGAAGAGAGTCTTAATCTAAAATAAGGACAAACTATGAATGTTAGAGATTTTGAATAACAGCCGCCTCATAAAACAGAGGGGGCCTGAAAGTACAAGTGTGGACACCCAATATCTTAGAGACCCAGGAAAGTATGGAATCCACGAAAGATCAAACAGGTCAGCATATGGCCAACAAAATGTGCTCCCAAAGCATATTGACAGCAGTATTCTCTTAAAGAAGACTGGAGAGGCTGGTCTGTTCTTCTTAGAGAAGGTTGAGTGGAGATTTGAAAGTTGTATTCAAAATCATGCAGCATTTGGACAGAGTGGATAGGGAAAGCTGTTCCATTGGCAGGGAAGACAGTGCAAGAGTGGCAGGGTCAGCTGACCTCAGGGCTCCTCTACGTGTTTGACATCAGCACTGTTTTAGGCTGTTCATGCAATTAATTGCAACAACATTTTTAATTTCTATCACGCCTCTCAGCAGCAAAAGGTTGCAATGCAAATCACAAGCCTTTGAGCTCAGTAAGTGCAATAAAGTGAGGTGAATTACTGATTGCATTTACACAGAGAGAACTAGTTCTTAACATTCAGTCTGACATATATCCTTCTTGCAACCTTTACCCATTTCATCACTATTGCCTTCTTGTTATCTAAACCCTGCCCCACCTCTTTCTAATGTTTCTGAAATCGGGACAATAGAGTATCAGGGGTTATACAGGAACGTAGAGTTGAGTTCACCATGATCTTATTGAATGGCAGAGCAGACCTGAAGGGCAGAATGGCCTACTCTTGTTCCTTGTTTGTATGTTCCTAAGTCTTCGATGGCCTTATGTTTATATCTCTTCACACTCTGCCTATTCTTGCTGTCACTCTTGGGAGCTGTGCCTCCATCCTTTCCTCAGTCTGTGACCAGAGGAATTTTTTCTCACAGAAACTTTGAGAAACATAGTCTCATTAGAGGAGGAAATGGCCTAGTGGTATTATTGCTGGGCTGTTATCCAGAGACCCAGATAATGTTCTGGGTACCTGTGTTCAAATCCCACCAAGTCAGATGGTGGAATTTGAATTCAATAAATATCTGAAATTAAGAATCTAATGATGACTGTGAATCCATTGCTGATTGTTGGAAAAACCCATCTGGTTCACTAATGCCTTTTAGGGAAGGAAACTGCCATCCTTACCTGGTCTGGCCTACGTGTGACTCCAGACCCACAGCAATGTGTGGTTGACTCTGAATTGGCCAGTGGCCAACTAGGGATGGGCAATAAATGCTGGTCTAGCCAGTGACACCCATATATCATGAATAATTAAAAGAAAACCTGGACACTCTCTTGGTGAACAGAGCATGTCGTTTCTAAACTGGCCAACCCTCTTGCTTACCTGCTGAAATATCTCCCCATCCTCCAACCAATTTTGCAAAATGATTTTCCATGAGCCAAGATCTCAGGTGAGCAGTTTACCTTTTATAGGTATAGAACCTTCAAGAGGAACTGTCGCCTGAGTGATCACCAAACAATATTACTGGGCACCTCCTGTTGTACATGGTGGCCACAGTCAGTGTGGGGAATAACAGAGCAGCAATGGTAACACATATACCCCATATCAGCCAAATAAGGCAGGTAAATCCACCAATCTCAGTTTAAATGGGCACAGGCAAATCATAACAACACCAAAAATCTGAGTCAAATTTCAACTTAAAATATTAGCTTTTGGAACTTCTGGTTGTGTACTCAGTTTTTCTGTAAGAAGAGCTGTGATAGAAATTTAACTCTGAAAATCAATTGACATCAAATTAACAATGAAAACGCATTATAATTCCACCGGATTAGTCTTTGAATCTCAGTGCTGACAGGCCTGGGTTGAGGTCACACTCTCAACATCTCATGGTTTTGTTGTGTTATTTATACAATATGCTGAGCTGAGGAGGCACAAATTCCTCTTGTCTGTCTCGTTCCTTCTAAGCCTTGAAAGCCTACAGTATTGACGGTGGTGCAGTGATCTTGTTCTTTTACAGCCTGCGCCTCGTAGATAATAGTCTTTCTCTCTTTCTTTTGAAGTCTTTACGCTGAGTTATCTACAATTAGACCATTCATACACACTGAGATAAACTGCCTCCGTGCACTAAGAAACCTGCATTTATATTGCACTTTCCCTCGCTTCCTAAAACACTTTGCACACAAGTAATGAACTACTTTTGAAGTATACTCCCACAGATACCTTGACTACACCTTCTCACATATCACTTCCTGAAGGGCCCTATTCTAATCCCCCCATTTTTTCCATCTGTCACATCTGGATGATGCAAATGTGCCTTGCTCTTTCCTCAGTGGAGGATCTCCCAAACCCTACCATGATTGATAAGGCAACACAACTGGGACCATTTCTGGCATTTCTGCTCTCATCACTTTCCTTCACTTCAAAACAATAGAGTTCTTTTGGGTCTCTCTTGCTTTGCACCCCACCGGGTCTCTGTGTTTAACTACACATCCTTTGATGAGATCATCTGCTGCCATTGCCACCAGCTCCATTGTGATGTGACAGAAGTTATTCATGAATCTGTCATTCACACTTCTTCTAGACATGTCATTTTTATCTTCGTGTATCCCATTCCTACTTCATTTTTTGTATTCATTCACACAATGAGGGCATCACTGGCTAGCCCAACATTTATTGCCCTAATTGCGCATTCTCCCCCTGTCTGCGTGGGTTTCCTCCGGGTGCTCTGGTTTCCTCCCACAGTCCAAAGATGTGCACACTAGGTGGATTGGCCATGCTAAATTGCCCATAGTGTTCAGGGATGTGTAGATTAAGTAGGTTATGGAGGATTGGTCTGGGTGAGATGCTTTGAGGGTCAGTGTGGGCTTGTTGGGCCGTAGGGCCTGCTTCCACGCTGTAGGGGATTCTATGATCTATGATCTAATTTCCCAAAAGGCAGTTAAGAATCAATCACATTGCCGTGAGTCTGGTGTCACATGCAGGCCGGGCCAGGTAAAGATGTCAGTTTCCTTCTGTAAAGGACATTAAGGAACCAGGTGGGTTTTTCCCCCACAATCAGATTCTTGTTATCATTAGACTCTTAATTTTAGACTTTCATTGAATTCAAATTCCACCATCTGCTGTGGTGGGATTTGAAACCGGGTCCCCAGTTTAACAGTCCAGTGATAATACCTCTAGGCCACTGCCTCCCCATCACCTTGCTTACCTTCCTCTCCACTCTCTATTCAATATCCGAAAAGGATCATTCCCTTATACACTTATTGTGCACCCCACTGCTCCCTTACTCAAGGCATTTTCTGTGCAAGCACAGTTGATGCTCCTTTCTCACCACTGAAGACCCCAAACACTCTTTCCAGGAGAAACAGTGATTCACTTACATTGTTTTCAATTTAACAGTGACAAAGTGCAGACTGAGTGACCACTTTGCAGAACACCTTTGTTCAGTGTCCAAACCCTGATGCTGAGCTTCCTGTTGATTGCCATTTCAATGCTGTACCTTGCTCCTGTTGTAAGATCAGTTTTGTACTCAGCTGCATGAACATTAACTGGCTTTATTGGTCCTGATTGTACACAGAGGACAGCATGAGAGGAAACCACTGAAATGCTACAGACGCGGTCCCACGTTGCCTAATGTCACAACGTAGCTCTTTATGCACGTGCTCAATAGCCACACTCAGAATAAAGGTATGGTAAACCCCGGACTCCACATCTCACACTCTCACCTCACTGTCCTTGGTCTGCTCCTGTGTTGCAATCAAGTTTAATGCCAATGCACAAAATAGCACCTCATTTTTGAACTGTGCACTTTACATTCAACTTGCATTTTGGAACTGGTACACACATGATTACTATTAATATTTAAAGGGCCAGCAGTAGGCATATGCAATCGCATGGGGGAGGGGAATGTCTCATTGGTAAATCCTGCCATCAGGTGCCAATGCAGCAGCTATTGGCTTTAAAAGAGCACTCTGGATAAACAGCCAGATCCTGCATCACCACCACAACCTTTCCATTCAGCCCCATTCTGTTCATACTTTGTTCAGTTTCTTGTAGCAGTCCTTCAACTGGACTCAATTCCAACTGGAGCCCTTTATGCTCTCAGCTCAATTGCTATGAAACAGCGCTGATATCATGGGCATATCTCTTAAAGGTATACAGATCATGAAACATAACATGACACTGATATCATGCCTGGGCCTTGGATTGTGAGGACCTGAAGTAGTGGGAGAAAAAGGAGCCACATGAAGGATTAATCTCACCCCTCTTCCCCATTGTTCATTTCCAATCTGCCCTGACCTCTTCACATCCAAACCACTTCAACTGCAGATGTGTCTGATCTTAGACAGAGACCAGCCCTGCATTTGAGAGATGCCTCCCAGCAGACTCTCCTCCAGGCTGCCAGGGAACCATAGGAGATACTCTTTCTCACAGACAGTAACAATAGACCTTCCTGCCTGACCAGGGCAGCCTGGACAGAGTTGAGTTGAGATACCGTGCGGGACAAGGAGTATACTAGGCCCAGTGCAGATGGTCAGTGAACTCTCCAATCCAAATACACAGGTAGGTGGTGCAGTCCTGTATTACCAAAGGGTCTTTCATGGGGGTCTGTATGTCTCTGTGAGTGGATAGCTCAGTCAGACAGAGTAATCAACATCCATGCCTTGTGGCAATGGATGCCAGAGACTGTGACAATTTGGCTTTTGAGGATGGAACTCAGCACTGCGGGTCAGTACACGTGCTGGGAATACGTACAGCCAAGGGGACTCAGGGTCGCTTGACATGTCACTAAATCTGCACATCATTATGCAGGTGAAGCTGACCATGCTGAGGGAAAGGGTAAGGACTGAAGCTAGAGCTCTTGAAGCTGCTCATCTCTCCAGGGGTAGTGTCATTGTAGATGACAGGAGAGCAGGAGCAACTGGGGCCAGTAAGGCTGGACTAGCTGGTCATAAGTGTGAAATGCACCCAACCTGGTGTTGGCATGTGGGCACAAAAGAGCCACGCCAGGAAATATGAAGCACTCAGACCATGCAAATACTTTACGTGGCTCCTTTTGCTCTCCACTACTTCAGGTCCTCACAATCCAAGGCCCAGTCCTCTGCCAAGGTCGGAGACTGAAGACACCAGTGTCATGTTATGTTTCATGGTCTGTATACCTTTAAGAGATATGCCCATGATATCATCGCTGTTTCATAGCATGTGAGCTGAGAGCATAAAGGGCTCAGACTCCATCTTACCTCAGTGTAACATGATATTTGAACATACAAACAGCCCAAAGATCATGAAGCAGGGATTCTTCATTTTGCTGGCATCAGTACAACAGAGACAGAAAGGGAAATTAAAGATAAAGAAGAAGCTATTGGCAGCTTATGAATAGAATGATAGTGTCAGCTACTTTGGGCTCAGGAATTCTTTGTCTGATTTTCCTTTCCGTCAGCCGTCTTCCCATCAAATTTCCTTCTTGCAAGAGTTGTTCGACTGCTCCTGCCGCCCTCCCTCACCATCGCCACCTATTGGTGGTGGTCATGGAAAACAACTCAGTTCCCTTGCTCAATGTCCTTCATCGCTGTCACCACACGCTGTTGGAGATCCTGTTACACCTGAATGACTTGAACCATGACATACTATTGAAGGCATGCTGCTCTGTTGTAAACTAGTAGCCTAATAATGGCCAAGACACTTATATATCTACATATAAGTTAATGGTAATAAATACTTGTTGGATTCTTCAATGCCACGCATCCATGGCTAGTTCCTTATGCTTTGGGTGGTGACATAATCAATGCTAATCCTATCTTTGGGGCCATCTTCACAACTAAGTGTGTGTGAGATAATGATCCTTGTTCCTTTGGGTGGCAGGGGTCACAGGTTCAGAAGCAAATCTGGAACATGGATTGGCATGGGTTGGTACTCATCCCCAGCAAGTAATGGAGATCCAGTAATGGGACCTAAGTCACATAGGTATGTCGCTCTTGGGCGAATCGGGTATATATTAGGTTGCCTCTGGTATCCCCTGTCCATCTCTTCATGTCCCTGGCATCCAATAAATGCTCATACAAAATCATGACCTCCTCTTGAGGCTCATCTAATTCTTCCTTGCCTAAGGGGCAGTTCTGTCCCCTGCTTCCATCTGTTTTAACGGTTCTCCATGTTGCATAGGAAATAGGAGCAGGAGTAGGTTATTCAGCCCTTCAAGCCTGCTCTATCATCATCTTGCACGATGATATTGTACACAGGAGGCACTACCATCCACAATACCCTCTGTGTTGCATACTGAAGAATTTTCCAGACTAGTCAGCACAGTGGAAGTGCATTTTCTATCATTTTTCTCGACGATGGATCTTGTGGAGGTCCCCACTGCATACAACCTCCCTTCCAGTGCACTGTGAAAGTGCCTCTCTGGCATCATCAGTCAGGCCCAGAGAGGATAAACCTTGTCATCCAGGATCCAGCTTCAACCTGCCAGCTGCACCAAATGTAACAGTCGTTTGGGGGTCCCTGAGAATGAGTATTGAGCTGCAAGATTCATTGCATGTGGTCACTGTCCCATTGCATGCTCAAGGATTGGAAGCCCTTGGGATGCACACATGTAGCTAACTGGTCTTTGTGGGCTCTAAAGGCCACAGGAGGGCAGTAAGTGATCCCTCACACTACAGAGATGCCCCAGAGCCCAATGAGCTGCCTTCTGTCTGCCCCTTTCTGAGGAGAGTTGGATTAATTCATTCAAGTGATGGAAGAGGGCAGTGACCATCTCCTTTACGCAGCTGTTGTGTGGCTGGGATGACAAAAGTTGCATATATTGCCCATGGTACCCAGGGCACAACGATGGCACAGAAATTGAGCAACATCTTGAGGACGACCCTCCAAGGCACTCCTGGCAAGTCCATGTGGTGTCACGGTCTGGCCACATGATCCTTCATGTCCCTGTGACTGCTTCCCAGGACAGCTTCAGCTGTCTGTGGAACTGTCTCTCTGACACCAACGAGTAGTCTGTTCTCATCCTGAAGATGTGCTGTCATGTCTCCAACAACACCTTCCCTGAATGCCTGTTTCCTGGCCAGCCTCTCCCTTTGGCACTGCCCACTGCTGACCTCTTGTTGATGGTTGGTGAAGACCCTCCTTTCTTGTTTAGTCTTGACCTGTTCACAACCCAGCAGGAATACTCGGTGTATCAGACCCAAAGTACGCCCGCCTAGTTAACTGTGGCCAGGAGTTTATCAATTGAGTGGCATTCCAATGGTATAGCGGAACAATGCACCCCATTTCCCCTTTGACCTTTTTCCCCATTTCTCACAAGATTGCAATTAAAATTCTAAGTGGAAAGCATGCATGATTTAGAGCCTGGGCAAGTTTTCCATTGGTGAAACCCAACATTAACTGGCAGTTTTCCACTTGGGGACACTACAGCCCACCGGACTCAATATAGAGTTCAATAATTTTTAGGGCCTAAACTCTCCCATGTCCCAGCCCCCTACCCCACACACCAGGCCTTGTTACCACATAGCCTGCCATTACACACCCCCTGTCGTTAGTCACTAACAGTCCCTATTAACAACTATTCACCCTCCCAGCCTGATCGTTAGCAACTCCTTTGTCTGTCCAACTGTCTTTCTCTCTCTTTGGGCCCTATCCTATCGTTTACTCCCTACCCCACCCACCTCCGTATTTTCTGCATATAAACTGAAGTTTTCCCGGCTACTATCAGTTCTGAGGAAGGGACACCAGACCCGAAACGTTAACTCTGTCTTCTCCTTCACAGGTGCTGCAAGACCTGCTGGGCTTTTCCAGCAACTTTGTTTTTGTTCCTGATTTACAGCATCTGCAGTTCTTCCGGTTTTTATTAACTGGCAGTGCTACATCTACTGGCAGCCTATTAAAAAGTCTCCTGCTCAAACAGGGGCACTGTATGTCGTACTGCTTTGATACAACATAGACTGAGACAGCTGTATTTGTTGGTGAACTTTC
Source organism: Rhincodon typus (assembly GCF_021869965.1). NCBI lineage: Eukaryota > Metazoa > Chordata > Chondrichthyes > Orectolobiformes > Rhincodontidae > Rhincodon > Rhincodon typus. Next base: position 42,849,247 of record NC_063354.1, on the reverse strand, counting down.
TGACTGTGAAACTGATTATCACTACGGTTCACTGATTCGTCCCAGTATGTTCTCCTCCATGCTGCCAGGGGAAGGCAGGGGATGCTCTTTCCTGAAATTGGCATCAGAGAGGACTTCTGCCAGGGAAACTGAGGAACAAATATGTAGGGAGATTGCAGATAGCTGTAAGAATAATAGGATTGTAATCGCAGGGGATTTTAACTTTCCTAACATAGACAGAGACTGCCATAGTGTTAAGTGCTTGGGTGGGGAGGAATTTGTTAAGTATGTTCAGGGAAACTTCCTTAATCAATATGTAAAAGACCCTAGTAAAGAAAAGGCAAAACTCAACCTCCTCTTGGGAAAGAAGGAAGGGCAAGTGACTGAGATGTTAGCAGGGGAGTACTTTGGGACCAGAGTCCATACTTCTATTAGTTTTAAAATAGCTATGGAAAAGGATAGGCCTGATCCACAGGTCAAAGTTTGAAATTGGAACAAGGCCACGGTTAATGGTCAGAAATCACACGATAACAGATTATAGTCCAACAGGTTTATTTGAAATCACAAGCTATTGGAGCACTGCTCCTTCACCAGGTCCTGACCTGACAAAGGAGCAGCACTCTGAAACCTTGTGATTCCAAATAAACCTGTTGGATTGTAACCTGGTATTCTGCGACTTCTGACCTTGTCCACCCCAGACCAACACCAGCACCTCCACATCAATGTTAATGGCATTAGACAGGAACTTTCAAAAGTTGACTGGGGGAGGCTGTTTGCAGGTAAAGGGACATCTGGCACATGGGAAGCTTTCAAAAGTGAGATAACGGGAGTTCAGCGTCAGCACCTTCCTGTTAGTGAGAAGGACAAAGCTGGCAGCAGTAGGGAACACTGGATGACTAGAGATATTGAGGCTCTGGTCAAGAAAATGAAGGAGGCATGTATCAGGAATTGACAGCTGGGATCAGGTGAATCCCTTGAGGAGTATAGAGAGTGTAGGAGTATGCTTAAGAGGGAAATCAGGAGGGCAAAAAGGGAACATCAGACAGCTTTGGCAGATAGGATAAAGGAGAATCCAAAGAGATTCTGCCAGTATATTAAGGGCAAAAGAGTAACTAGGGAGAGAATAGGGCCCCTTAAAGATCAACAATGTCATCAATGTGTGGAACCACCGGAGATGGTGAGATACTAAACAAATGTTTTGTGTCAGTATTTACTGTGGAGAAAAACATGAAAGCAAGGGAACTTGGGGAAATAAATAGTGATGTCTTGAAAAGAGTCCACGTCACAGAAGAGGAGGTGTTGGAAGTCTTAAAACGCATAAAGGTAGATAAATCTCCACGACCTGATCCAGTGTATCCCGGGACATTGTGGGAAGCTAGAAGCAAGGGAAGAAATTGCGGGCACCCTAGCAGAGATATTTGTATCATTGACAGCCACTGGTGAGGTGCCAGAAACGTGGAGAGTGGCTATTGTGATGCTATTATTTAAGGAAGGCTGCAAGGAAAAGCCAGGGAAGTACATACCGGTGAGTCTGACATCTGTGGTGGGTAAGTTGTTAGACGGGATTCTGAGAGACAGGATCCATTTGCATTTGGAAAGGCAAGGACTGATTAGAGATAGTCAGCATGGCTTTGTGCTTGGAAAATCATGTCTCACAAACTTGCTTGAGGTTTTTGAGGAGGTGACCAAGAAGATAGATGATGGCAGAACCATAAATGTTGTCTACATGGCCTTTGGCAAGGCCTTCAACAAGTTTCCACATGGTAGACTGGTTAGTAAGGTTAGATCACATGGGATCCAGGGAGCACTAGCCAATTGGATACAAAGTTGACTTGACAGGAGACAGAAGGTGGTAGTAGAGGTTTGTTGTTAGACTGAAGGCCTGTGACCAGCGGTGTGCCGCATGGACCAGTGTTGGGTCCACCATTGTTTGTCATTTATACAAACAATTTGGAAGGAATATAGGAGGCGTGGTTAGTAAGTTTGTGGATGACACCAAAATTGGTGGTATAGTGCATAGTGAAGAAGGTTATCTAAGAGTACAATGGGATCTTGATCAACTGGGCCAGTGGGCTAAAAAACAGCAGATAGAGTTTAGTTCAGATAAATGTGAGCTTTTGCATTTTGATGGACAAATAAGGGCAAGACTTACACAGTTAATAGTCGGCTCCTGGGGAGTGTGTCGAACAAGAGAGACCTCGGGGTGCTGGCACATAGTTCCTTGAAAATGGCATCACAGGTAGACAGGGTGGAAAGCTTGTCTTCAATGGTTCAGTGTATTGAGTATAGGAGTTGGGGCGTTATGTTACAGACATTGTACAAGACATTGGTAGGGCTGCGTTTGGAATGGAAGGAAGGAGAGAGAGACAGAGAAAGAGAGAGAGACAGAGAGAAAATATGAACGCACAGGATAGACACAATGAAATATGAAACACTCAGATTGTGATGGCTCTCAGTGCGATTCATTTTGGTTTTTTCTACAGGGTCCAAAACCCGGGCCACAACAAGAGGAAGAAGCTGAAGACTCCATGTCTGCCAGCAAAGAAGCGAGTGTCCCAGGGATGCACCATCATCTGCTTCATCATCACCCCCCCACTGGCATCATTACACCCATACAAACTGTGAAGGAACTGTGTGTTAGATTCAAGAACAGAACATGGTGAGGACTTCACTGATGTGACCGAGCGGCTGAGGTAAGATGTTGGACTGGATCCCCAGACAATTGAAGGACTGCTGGGCACCAGGCTCCTGCTGAGGTCCAGGCTGATAATGGGCCTGTTGTCAGAGACTTAACAGGGAGGTTTATAGCCAGACATGCAGCAGAAAGTAGGGAAATAACTGGCAGAAGTTTGGTGCAGTTTTGCTTCGGGTATGGAGGAATCATGGATTCTTATATGTCCCAGGCATTTGAGGCCATGTCTTCATCCATGGAGAGGATGGTCATGGCCACAGAGAGACAGGCGAGCATACAGATCTGCGCTCCATTGCCCTAGCCGAGTGCCGCAGAAGCCGGGACAGAGGAAGACAAGGCATGACCATCTTCCTTCGTGTCAGGTATGACTCCGAACATCAAAGATCGTTGCTTCTAATTCCCACCAGCTCCCATTTATCCAGTGTTCCTTGATGCCACACTTGGCCAAATGCTGCGTTGGTTTTAAGGACTGTCAAGAGAAGTGCAGTAGCGATAGGAAGTGGGGGAGCAGTGTCAAAGTGCTCGAAGGCTCACTTTGATGGATCATAAAGAGAGAAACATGGTGGGTTTGCAATGCCAACAGCCCACAGGAATAGACCACTACAGGAAACGTGTGTGCGCCCTGACTTCCCTCAACAGTCTGTCGTGAGGAACCTTGTCATAAGTTTTACTAAAGTCCACATAGACCACATCAAACACGTCACCTGAATCAACACTCCTGGTTATTTCCTCAAAAAATTCCACAATATTTGCCAAACACAACCTTTCCTAAACAAATCCTCGCTGACTATCCCTGATTAATCTACGTCTCTTCGAATGCAGATATATTCTGCCCCTCAGAATTCACAGTGGCTGTAACCTACATCCTTAGTTCACATAGAACACAGACTCAACCATGTCTGCAAAATCCAGAGACTGTGAGCCACCTATTACAATGACAGTGCTGTGAGCACCAGCCTCTACACCAAGGCCCCAAAGGTAAAGGGAAGGAATGCCCGCTCACCTCCAGCTGGTGATCATGCCACTTCTGGATGTGGAGGGTGGTCTCACCACAGAATGTCAGGATGGTGGACAAGACTGCAGGGGTGAACGGTATGCAAGCAATCTCTACAGAAACCTCTCTGCCCAGAATCAAATGCTACAGAAGGGATTTCCACGAGACAGTGAGAAACGTGGGACTGGGATTCTCAGTGAAGAATCTTTGAGGCCACGTTGGAGCAAACAAGCAAGAACCCAGTCGAGGAAAATTACTTTCACACAGCAAGTTGTCAGCATTAAAGATTGTTGGAAACAGATTGAATAGTATGATTCAAAAGGAAATGCTTGAAGGTGATATTAAAAAAAACATCAATGACCATGGGAACAAGCAAGTGAGTGCGACTAATCAGGTCTCTGTCAAAGTGCCAACATGGTTACAATGTGCCTCATGGCCTCTCTATGTATAATTCCATAATTTCAAAGATTGTTATGCAGTTAGTAAAAGAAACATTGAGGCTGTCAGTCAATCAAAGACAATTGGAATTCGTCCAGATGAGAGGTAAGTGTTACAGTGGGAACAGATTATTAAATGAATAATCAGTGAGAGATGTGAACTGATGAAGGTTATCCATCCATCAGTGATAGACTGACGTGCTTTCTCTCTGCACACAATTTCATGAAGAGTTTGGGTCACAACAAGTGCCAGCTATTTTTCTATCTAGAATGAAAATTGCAGGCAATCCTATTATTTAGTGTTTAGAAAAGCTGTACCTTGTTAATAGCAGCGGTATCAACCACATGTCACTGTGAATCACAGATCAGTTAGGCCATGGACATATAAGAATCATAAAATCCCTACAGTGTGGAAACAGGCCATTCGGCCCAACAAGTCCACACCGACACTCAGAGCATCCCCCACCAGACCCATCCACCTAATCTACACATTCCTGGACACTACGGGCAATTTAGCATGGCCAATCCACCTAGCCTGCACATCTTTAGACTGTGGGAGGAAACCGAAGCACCTGGAGGAAACCCACACAGACATGGGGAGAATGTGCAAACTCCACAAAGACAGTCACCCGAGGATGGAATCGAACCTGGATCCCCAGTGCTAAGCACTGATATAACTTGATACATTCTATGGTTTGCTGGAAAGAGGGGAGCAAATAGATTTGAATGTCCTTTCACTATCCTCATGTTCTTCAAGGAGAAACAATCTGTTTGAAATTAACACTTTCCTGCAAAAATACTCCCTCATTGTTCACAATGCCTTCAATTAGAAACAACACATTTTATATTTATATTATAATCATCATAGAGTCATCAAGTCATACAGCACGGAAACAGACCCTTCGGGTGACAAAGATGATCGATGAGGGAAAAGTGGCTGATATTGTCTGCATGGACCTCAGTAAAGCCTTTGACAATTTCCCTCATGGCAGACTGGTACAAAAGGTGAAGTCACATGGAATGAGGTGTGAGCTGGCAAGATGGATACAGAACTGGCTTAGTCATAGGAGACAGAGGGTAGTGGTGGAAGGATGTTTTTTGGAATGGAGGGTTGCAACTAGTGGTGTTCCACAGGGATCAGTGCTGGGACCTCCGCTATTTGTGGTCTACATAAATGGTCTAATTAGCAAGTTTGGGGATGATATAAAGATTGGTGGAGTTGCAGATAGTGGGGAGGATTGTCAGAAGATATAGCAGGATATAGATCAGTTGAAGGCATGGGCAGAAAAATTTCAGATGTAGTTTAATCCAGACAACTGCAAGGTGATGCATTTTGGAAGGTCAAGTGCAGGTGGAAATTATACAGTGAATGGTAGAACCCTTAGGAGTATTGATATGCAGAGGGATCTGGGTGTGCAGATCCACAGATCACTGAAGATGGCAGCACAGGTAGATAAGGTCATAACAATGGCCTATGGCATGTTTGCCTTCATTGGAAGGAGCATTAAGCACAAAGATAGACAAGTTATGCTGCAGCTTTATAGAACTTCAGTCAGCCCACACTTGGAATATTATGTATAGTTCTGGTCACCACACTACCAGAAGGATGTGGATACTTTGGAGGGGGTACAGAAAAGGTTTACCAGGATGTTGCCTGGTATGGGGGTTTTTAGCTATGAAGAAAGGTTGAATAGACTAGGTTTGTTTTCACTGGAATGCAGGAGGTTGAGGGGTGAACAGATAGAAGTTTATAAGATTGTGAATGGCATGGATAGAGTGGAAAGTATGAGGCTTTTTCCCTGGGATGGAGGGGTCAATTACTAAGGGACACAGGTTCAAGGTGCATGGGGGAGGAAGTTCAAAAGAGATGTGTGAGATAAGTTTTTCACACAAAGGGTGGTGAGTGCCTGGAATGCACTGCCAGAGGAGGTGGTGGAAGCAGACACAATAGCAGCGTTCAAGAAACACCTGGATGAATACATGAATAGGAAGGGAATAGAGGGGTAAGGATCCTGTAAGTGAAGACAGTTTTAGTATGGAGGGGCAAAATGTGTTGGTGCAGGCTTGGAGGGCCGAAGGGCCTGTTCCTGTGCTGTATTGTCCTTTGTTCTTTGGTACAACTCGTCCATGCTGACCAGGTTTCCCAAACTAAACTAGTCCTATTTGACTGCAGTTGGCCCATATCCTTCTAAACCTTTCCTGTTCATGTGCCTGTCCAAATGTATTTTAAATGTTGTAACTATACCTGCATCTATCACTTCCTCTGGCAGTTCATTCCACATACAAACCACCATTTGTGTGGAAAAGTTATCCCTCAGGTCCCTTTAAAATCTTTCTCCTCTCACCCTAAAATTATGCCGTCTAGTTTTGAACTCACCCACCCTGGGGAAAAGACCTTAGCTATTCACCCTACCTATGCCCCTTATGATCTTATGAACCTCTATAAAGTCAGCCCTCAACTTACTATGCTCCAGCGAGAAAGGTCCCAGCCTATCCAGCCTCTCCATATAACTCAAACCCTCCAGTCCTGGTAACATCCTTGTAAATCCTTTCTGCACCCTTTCCAATTAAATAGTATCCTTCCTTTAGCAGGGTGACCAGAAAGGTACACAGTACTCCAAAAGTGGCCTCACCAACAACCTGTTCAGCTGCAAAATGATGTCCCAACCTCTATACTCAAAGCTCAGATCAATGAAGGCAAGTGTTCCAAACGCCTTCTTCATCACCTTGGCTACCTGTGATGCCACTTTCAAGGAACTATGTACATGAAACCCTAAATCCCTCTTTTTGATAACACTCCCCAGGGGCCTACCATTAGCTATATAAGTCCTGCCCTGGTTTGTCTCACCAAAATGCAACGCCTCAAATTTATCTAAATTAAACTTCACCTGCCACCCCTTGGCTATTGAGCTGATCACAATCCCATTGTTATTAGATAAATCTCCTCACTGTTCACTATACCAACAATTTTGGTGTCATCTCCAAAACTTGCTGACCATGCCCTCCTATACTCTCATCCAAATCGTTTATATAAATGACAAACAACAGAGGTCATATTACTCACTGGACAGGGAATACATGAGACCAGAGGGGTTGCTGTGTTGAGACCCCCATCCATTAACACCGTCTGTGATTTGATTGGTGTAGTACTGGGCAAAAGAACTTCAAACTAGCAGCAGAAGAAATGTAGGGCAGAGAGTAAAACTCCCATTACTCCTGATTCTATCAGTTTGCCGACATTGTCTATGGTAAACCTGCCCATACACATATTTCAGGACATGTCCTAGGTGATTTGTTGCTGTTGGAACCTATTTCAGGAGCTTCCTGACTAATACATTACATTGAAACTGACAATCAGTTGGGGCATGGAGAAAGTAGGTGGGCCATTGTCAGCAACAGGTCTGAAAGGTGGACACTCAAATGCAGTGCATCGTAAACACACCAGAACCTCTCAAAATGTATGAAGAAAGTAGCTTAGACCCAAATGTTTTCTTATTTAAAGATAGATGTCAGGTACCAAATGTCAGTGTTCCAGATGCAATGTGTTTGGTCAAACTGCTTGACTTAAAGCAAAGCACAACTTATTCAAACACTGTAGTTAAAATACAATGAAAGAAAGAAGAACTTGGAATAACTTAATTCTATTGGAAAACTTAACAGAATAATAGATACAGTAGCTGTTACTAGTTAACTGTTTCAATATAGTAACATCCCATAAACACACCCTTGGCAAAAGGCAAATTCACAACGCAAATTTTGTCTCACATGCAATCCAGCAGCCCACAAAGAGGACCTCCAGCTTAAGACCATAAGACTATAAGACCATAAGACATAGGAGCAGAAATTAGGCCATTCGGGCAATGAGCCTGCTCCACCATTCAATTATGGCTGATAAGTTCCTCAACCCCGTTATCCTGCTGTCTCCCCGTAACCCTTGATCTCCTTGATAATCAAGAACCTATCTATCTCATTCTTAAATGTACTCAATGACCTGGCCTCCACAGCTTTCTGTGGCAGTGAATTCCATGGATTCACCACTCTCTGGCTGAAGAAGTTTCTCCTTATCTCCATTTTAAAAGGTCTTCCCTTTACACTAAGGCTGTGCCCTCGGGTCCTAGTCTCTCCTACAAATGAAAATATCTTCCCAACATCCACTCTGTCCAGGCCATTCAGTATTCTGTAAGTTTCAATTAGATCCCCCCTCATCCTTCTAAACTCCAATGAGTATAGTCCCAGAGGCCTCAAACGTTCCTCACATGTTAAGCTTTTTATTCCTGGGACCATTCTCATGAACCTCCTCTGAACCCGCTCCAGGGCCAGTACATCCTTCTTGAGATATGGGGCCCAAAACTGCACGTAATACTCCAAATGTGGCCTGACCAGAGCCTTATAAAGCCTCAGTAGTACATCAATGTTTTTATATTCAAATCCTCTCAAAATATATGCCAACATTGCATTTGCCTTCCTGAATACTGACTCAACCTGCAAGTTTACCTTGAGAGAATCCTGGACTAGAACTTCCAATTCTCTTTGCACTTCAGACTTCTGAATTTTCTCCCCATTTAGAAAATAGTCCATGCTTTTATTCTTCTTACCAAAGTGCATGACCTCACACTTTCCCACATTGTACTCCATCTGCCACTTCTTTGTCCACTCTCCTAACCTGTCCAAATCCTTCTGAAGCATTGCCACCTCCTCAATACCACCTGTCCCTCCATCTATCTTTGTATCGTCTGCAAGCTTAGCCAGAATGCCCTCAGTTGCTTCATCGAGATCATTAATGTACAAAGTGAAAAGTTGTCGTCCCAACACTGACCCTTGTGGAACACCACTTGTCACCAGCTGCCATCCTGAGAAAGACCCTTTTATCCCCACTCTCTGCTTTCTGCCAGACAGCCAATCTTCTATCCATGCTAGCACCTTGCCTCTAACACCATGGCCCCTTATCTTACTCAGCAGCCTCCTGTGCGGCACTTTGTCAAAGGCCTTCTTGAAGTCCAGGTAGATAACATCCATTGGCTCTCCTTGGTCTACCCTGCTCGGTACTTCCTGAAAGAATTCTAGCAGATTTGTCAGGCATGACCTCCCATTGATGAAACCATGCTGACTTTGCCCTATTTTACTGTACACTTCCAAATATTCAGAAATCTCATCCTTTGCAATGGACTCCAAAATTTTACCCATGACTGAGGTTAGGCTAATTGGCCTGTAATTTTCTGTCTTTTGTCTTACTCCCTTTTTAAACAGGGGTGTCACATTAGAGATTTTACAGTTCTCTGGGACTCTCCCCGACTCTAGTGATTCCTGAAAGATCACCACTAACGCTTCCACTATCTCTTCAGCTATCTCCTTTAGAATTCTGGGGTGTAGTCCATCTGGTCCAGGTGATTTGTCCACCTTCAGGCCAATCAGTTTTACTAGCACCTTTTCCTTGGTGATGGCCACCATACTCAGCTGTGTCCCCTGACTTTCTTGAATTTTTGGGATATTACTCATGTCTTCCACCGTGAAGACTGACGCGAAGTATATGTTGAGTTCCTCAGCCATTTCCTTGTTCCCCACTACTATCTCTCCACCATCATTTTCCAATGGTCCAATGTCCACTTTTGCTTCTCTTTTGCCCTTTATATACCTAAAGAAACTCTTACAGTCTTCATTTATGTTACTGGCTAGCTTACCCTCATATTTAATCTTCTCCCTCCTTATTTCTTTTTTTGTTGCCCTCTGTTGGTCTTTGTAAGTTTCCCAGTCCTCTGGTTTCCCACTGCCCTCCGCCACATTATATGCTTTCTCTTTTGCTCTTATGCTATCCATGACTTCCTTAGTCAGCCATGGTTGCCTCATCCTCCCTGTACCATGCTTCTTTTTCCTAGGGATGAATTTTTGCTGCATCTCCTGAATTACTCCCAGAAACTCCTGCCATTGCTGTTCCACTGTCTTTCCTACTGGATTCCTCTTCCAGTCATTTCTGCCCAGCTTCTCCCTCATACCTCTGTAGTCGCCTTTATTCAGTTGTAATACCGTTACCTCTGATTCTATCTTCTCCCTCTCAAATTGCAGAGTAAATTCTATCATGTTATGATCACTGCCTCCTAATGATCCCTTCACCTTAAGCTCCCTTATCAAGTCTACCTCATTGCACAACACTAAATCCGGAATTGCCTGTTCCTTTGTGGGCTCCACCACGAGCTGCTCCAAAAAGTCATCTCGTAGACATTCCATAAGTTCCTTTCCTTACAATCCACTATCAACATGATTTTCCCAGTCCACCTGCATATTGAAATCCGCTATGATCACTGTAACTTTGCCTCTCTTACACACCTTTTCTATTTCCTGGTGCATACTGTGCCCCAGCTCCTCACTACCGTTTGGAGGCCTGTACACAACTCCAACTATGGTTTTTTTACCTTTGCGGTTCCTCAATACTACCCACACAGATTCTACACCATCTGACCCTACTTCATTTCTTCCTACTGATTTAATTTCATTTCTTATTAATAAGGCAACCCCACCCCCTCGGCCCACAGGCCTATCTTTTCAATATAAAATATATCCTTGGATATTCCATTCCCAATCCTGATCCCCTTGCAGCTACGTCTCTGTGATGCCAACCACGTCATACCTACCAATTTCGATCTGCGCCACAAGCTCATTTACCTTATTCCTTGTACTACGCGCATTCAGATATAACACCTTCAGTCCTGTATTAACCCTCTCTCTTCTCATTTTCATTCATTTTTCCAGTGTTTGATCGCTAGCCCTTTCCAAACACTCTGTCCTATTTGTGTCTGTGCTGGAGACTTTAATAACCTCTCCTGAGTTCTCATTCCCTGTTATTTCTTTCATATTTTTCCACATAGTTGAATCCACCACTACAGATGTTAACCTGCTGCTTTGTTTCCCACTGGGGCAAGTTTTACCATTCCCTTCCCCCGCAGTGTTGGGTGGAGGAGCAGTTACAGTTAAAGCAACTGCTGCTTAAAACCTAAAAATCCCTGGTTCTGCGGGTGGGAGCCCACCCCTTCAGGCTGCTTCTATTGTTCTAGCTTTTGAAGAAACCACCCAAGGCTTCACAGGTTGTTTATCTTCTCGTACACTGCTCAATGCCTGTCCCCCAATCTCTCTGTCTTTAAAAGAAACCAGGACAAAACACATCTTCTAAAGGCACAAGTGAGGACACATTTCTACTGTGAAGCCTTGGTGGTTGAAATCAGAGACTGGAGAATTCAGGCCAGAGGATTATTAGCACCATCTCTTACTTTTCCTGCCATTCAATAAGACTGTAACCTCACCCCGCTCTTACATGTACACCATCACTTAATATATCTCTGTTTAAAATGGTCATCCACTTATATTGGATGAAGAATGATAACCATCAACCAATTGCATTAACATCAATGGCAAAGTTGCAAGGTGTAATGTCTTAACTAGAAACCTTTAAGTTTACTCAATATTTTGCGCTTAATTAAGACACATTGATTGTGGAGAATATATAAGTAATTAACACTCTTCATTCAATTACATTATGAGTCCCTAAACGCTTCTAATCCTCTCTAAGTGTTCAGCTATTCAAGATGGCAGCACTGTCATGGTTGGTCTGTCTGCTCCAGATGGGCTGCATTCTTTTCCTTCGTTCCCTTCCCTTCTTCTGTTTTTTTTTTAACTTACCTTCTGGAGTTCTACAAAGACAGGTAGCAGCACTGATGGCATTGTGGGAGTGTGGCAGTCACTGTGGTCCCAGAGCAGTGTTGGGTGGAGGAGCAGATACAGGGAAGTGAATGTGGGCCTGGAGCAGTGTTGGGTGGAGGAGCAGTTACAGGGAAGTGACTGTGAGCCTGGAGCGGTGTTGGGTGGAGGAGCAGATACAGGGAAGTGAATGTGGGCCCGGAGCGGTGCTGGGCGGAGGAGCAGTTACAGGGAAGTGAATGTGGGCCTGGAGTGGTGTTGGGTGGAGGAGCAGTTATGGGAAAGTGACTGTGGGCCTGGAGCGGTGTTGGATGGAAGAGCGGATACAGGGAAGTGACTGTGGGCCTGGAGTGGTGTTGGGTGGAGGAGCAGTTACAGGGAAGTGAATATGGGCCTGGAGTGGTGTTGGGTGGAGGAGCAGTTACAGGGAAGTGAAAGTGGGCCTGGAGCAGTATCAGGTGGAGGAGCGGATACAGGGAAGTGAATGTGGGCCCGGAGCGGTGTCGGATGGAGGAGCGGTTACGAGGAAGTGACTGTGGGCCTGGAGCGGGGTCAGTTGGGGGTCCAGTGCATGGAAGTGGCTGTGGGCCTGAGCCCAACATGGTTAGAGTGTTGGTCGCCCAGCAGCTGCTAAATTAAAAGCGGAAAGCACAAGGTTTACGGGAGGCCAAGCCAAAGCAGAGGAGACTCCCTTGCAGGGAGTGCACTTAAGAAAGACTTCTGAATTTTTACCTTTATTCCTTTATATTTCCACTTAATATTAGGAAGGACCATAATGTTAACTTTCAAATCTATTTCTTTAGTTTTCTACTAATGCTAAGAACAATGGTAATGCTTTACTTTTAACTCTGTTTTTTAATGTTACTACTTGTGCCTAAGTTTTGGCCTGAGATGGCGTTGTGTGTGGTGACATTGTAGTCTTTTCAGTGTACTCCTGTACTTCTGTACTTGAGTACACATTATAATAAAGCTTAAATCATATTAAATCAACTAAGTGGTATGGTGTTGGTCTGCACTGAGCAATGACTGTATTGAGTAAAGCTGCAGTTTAGAGTGGAGCTGGAAAAAACTAAGCAATCTGTTCCTACACAGAAAGAACATTCTTGTTATAGCACCACAACCTTAATCAGCCAATCCCACATAGGAGCAAGATCATGTTCATACAAAAACACTCATTCTACACAGTGGAAACTGGTTTAACAGATTCTATTAAGACATTTATGTAGCACAAAGGCAAAATATCCTTCTATCTTCAGAATAAGCGAAGAATAAACTTCAACGATTTGTTTGGAGTTTAGAAGGACAAGAGGTGATCGAATTGAAATGTATAAGATCCTGATAGCACTTGATAGATTGGATGTTAGGAAAATGTTTCCCTCTTTGTGGGGAGACTGGAACGCAGGGGGTGTCTTTTCTCATGACCTTGTTTCTGAGGGTTGGATGGTGGATTTCCATTGGATTGGTTTATGGCTCTGGGTAAAATACTGCAATGGTCTGTCATTGGCTCCTGCACGGTGGCTCACCAGGGGACTCTCCTACACTTATCACTTGCCGTCAGCTTATTAGAAGGATGTACACACTGAAAATCAACTTGTTTGGCCAGATTATGAATGTACCTTCCATGGCCAACAACTCCCTGGGAGGGATTCAAACCCAGAATGTTTTTAGCCCAGAGCTAGAACCAATTGCACAACCAGACCCCTTAGGACTAGGGAAACAGTTTAAAAGTATGAGGATTCCCTTTTAATCAGAGATGAGGTGAAAGTTTACTTCCTAGGGTCAGTCAGAACTGGAATTCTCTTCCCCAGAATACAGTGCTTTATCCTGTGCATTAAGCCAATACTGCTCCATATACATTGAGACACCGGTGTGGAGAATCTCAGGCTGTTGGTCTCTGCACAGGCACTGTCCCTAAGGCTGCTTGATCCTTACCTCTAACTGAGACTCTTCAACTCTTATGTGCTGTAACACTCCTTTTGTTTACACTTATATATAATAGGCTATCAAATACAGCTTTCTAGTGCTGTGTCTAAGACATCTCTCTTCGCAAACTCACTCGAGACTGGTGACTTCTCTCTTACTGACGTCAAAGCAATAAGTTACACACCACATGAGCTTACATGAATGATTTACATGAATCTCACTAAACCACAGCTGGGTCATTGAATTTATCCCAGGCAGATTGAGATAGGTTTTTGACAAGCAGGGGAGTCAAGGGCAACAGACAAGAAAATGGAGTTGAGGCCATAAACAGAACAACCATTAAACAGTAGAGCAGGTTCAAAGGACCAGATGGCCTACTTCAGCTCCTAAATCCTTTGTTTCCTATGAACCTGTATTTATATATCACCAGGACATTCCAAAGTGTATTACAACCATTGAAATACTTTTTAAAGTGCATTCATTACTGTAACGTTGAGGATGTGTGGCTGCCTATTTGTTCGGAAGAAGCTCCCATAAATACCAATGTGACCAAATAATCTGTTTTTAATAATGTTTGTCGAGGAATAAATTGCTGGCCAGGATAGAGGGAGATCTCTCCTGCTCTCTTCAAATGGTAACGAGATCTTTTATGTCTTTCAGAGGCAGAGGGAGAGCAAATGTGGTCTTAGTTACAGAAAGTTAACCTCTCAAACAACGCAGCACTCCCTCAGTACTGCAGCGCAGTGTCAGTCCAGATGAGTATTCAGTATTGCCAGAAAGCTTATATTGTGTTTGCATGGATGAGCTTGTACAAATATCAGCTGGTCTACTCTGACTCCTGCTCAGAAAAGATCACTATTTCAAATTTCAAGTGTTAGGCAGCAAGAGTTTCCAAAAAAGTGATAGAGATGTTTGTCTTTCTATTGTAATGTCTGGTGTGCTAAAGTAATAAACCTGGTTGCCAGGAAACGTGAAGCTTACCTCAATCTCCACTGGAGATTGTTTTCATCTGTTGGAATCTTTACGTAGAGTTCTATGAGAATATAATTGTGAACAAATATTTAAAGTGTCTTGTACGCTAGTCATATGAAAAATTTGTTCTGGCTTTGTAAAATGCGTTATTTTCAGGTTACCCAGAGCATTGGTGTATGGGCTTGTTCTGAAATTATGATGTGCAGTCAGCTAATAGTACGCCTGTTCTGAATGACACAAACTGAAGGCATTGCAAAGAGCTTTGGGGATCAATTCATTAAAAACATTGAAATTTCTTCTGAATTTGTTGTGAAAGGTAATTGACCCATCGTGAACTTTGCTGATGCATGTGCATTTAGATACACTATGCACATAATTTTTGCTGAATTATTCATCTTTCTTTGTGTTGTGTTCTCTGGTTCTACAACGTTGTGTACAATGAAGTAGCATGGAGTTTGTCATACAGTTCCTTTTAGAATCTGAGAAATGCCAATCATGTCGACTTTCAACTTTGCCCTTTCCAATGCATGATCAGACACCTGACTGTACAGCAGTTGAATGTTGTTGCTCAGGTCACTGATGCTTTTCATCTTGTATAGACAAAGGAAAACCAAATTTCAAGACGATCACAGCAATTTATATGCAGAAGAAATAGCTGCTATTTGTCTGGCAAGGCAACTCCAATGAAGGTATTGCCATGAGAAAGCAATGCGGCAATATAGGCCCCTCAAGCTTCCCGGTAATTCCAAAAAGATGCAAGGTTTATCATGTTCCTTTTGTTTGCAGAGAACATGTCCCCGTGTATGAATATGCACCACTTCTAACAAATGTTAAGTTTACATTACAAGCTTGACTAATTATCTCAATTTGGTTAGTTATGCACTCAGTACTGGATCATGAGTGCTTCCCAATTGTGGGAATCCACCTATCAGTGGTCAGTTTGTTGAAGGTTTCACAAGTGCAGGTGCTCAAGTGCAATCCCTACTTGGTGAGCAAAGGAACATACTATTTGCTTCAATCAGCCAATCACTGGGGACTATAATGTATCACACCATAATCCAGGTTCTTAATCACTAAAACTGTTTATCTGGTCATTTTTGTATTACTGCTTGTGCAGCCTTACTTTGTGAGAATTGATACCTAGTTTTGGAAAGATTGAATGGCAAGTACAATGTAAGAATTGCTTGTTTAGAAACATATTAGAATGTATTATGTAATAAACATTTCTATTTATCAAGGCCGAGTCTATCTCCTGCCTAAGATAGTGTGAGGGCATCCTTCCCTACTGAGTTTCAGTAATGTAAACTAAAACCCATTCGAAGGACTGCTAAGAGTGAATGTACTGAAGGTATTTCAGATGGCTCTGGTAAAAACCAACACATGGGTGGAGGTAGTGGTGTAGTGTTAACATCACTGGGCTAGTAATACAGAATACCAGGCTAATGTTTAATTAAGAACAGGCAGCATGCTTTTGTTAAGGGAAGATCATGTCTGACCAACATGACTGAATTATTCAAAGAGGTGATTGGGTGTGTAGGTAAGGGCCATACTTTTGATATGGCTTACTTGGACTTCAATGAGGCTTTTGATAACATGGGAGACTGATAGTAAAGGTAACAGCCATGGGATCCAAGGAAACTTTGCAAATTGGATCCACAATTGGCTGACTGGCTGGAAGCAGAGGGTGATGGTTGATGGGTGTTTTACCAAACTGGAAGTCTGTGTCCAGCGGGGTCCCACAGGGTGAGCACTGGGGCCTTGCTGTTGGTGGTTTATGTAAATAATTTAGACTTGAACATAGGAGGATTGAGATCAGTAAATCCACTGACAACACGAAAATTGGTGGGATGGTAACTAGTGAGGAGGACAGCTTTAGGTTGCAGGAAGATACAGTTTGGCTGGTCAGATGGGCTGACTAGTAGCAAATGGAATTCTATCTTGACAAATGTGAGGTGATGCACTTGGGCAGGACAAACAAGGCAAGGGAATACACGATGGATGGTAGGACCCTGGGAAACATTGAGGTTCAGAGGGACCTTGGTATGCACGTACACTGGTCCCTTAAGGTATCAGGGGCAGGTGGATTAAGTAGTCAAGACGGCATATGGTATACTTGCCTTTATTAGCCAAGACATAGCACTTAACAGCAGCAAGGTTATGCTAGAACAGAATGAAACATTGCTTAGGCCACAGCTAGAGTATTGTGTGCATTTATGGAATCCACATTATAGGGGGGATGTGATAGCACTGGAGAGGGTGCAGAGGAGGTCTATCAGGATGTTGCTGGGCTGGAGAGTTTCAGTTAAAGAGAGATTGAACATCCTGGGGTTATTTTCTTAAAGCAGAGGTGACTGAGAGAGGGTAATGATTAAAATGTATAAAATTATGAGGGGCATAGATAGGGTGATATGAATTAACTTTTCTCCGATGGAGGGATTAATGTCCACGGATATACATTTAAGGTAAGAGGCAGAAAGTTTAAAGGAGATGAGAGGAAAACATTTTTCACCCAGGAGGTGATAGGAATCTGGAACTCATTGCCATAAGGGTGATAGAGGCAGGAAGCCCACATAACATTTAAGAAGGATTGACATGTACGCTTGTGATGCCAAGGCATACACGGGTAAGGGCCATGTGCTGGAAAATGGGATAAGAATAGTTAGGTGATTGTTTTTGACTGGTGCAGACTCAATATATTGAATAGCATTTTTCTGTGCTGTGGATCTCAATGACTCTCTGACTTCTGTTCTAGGGAGGTGGGCTCAAATCCAACCACAGCAGATGGTGACATTTCAATTCATTTTTAAAAAATTGGAATAAAAAGCTAGTCGACTGGCCACCAGCTAACCATTGTCGAATGTCATAAAATCCCATCTGGTTCAGTAATGTTCTTCAGGGATGGAAATCTGTCTTCCTTACCCAATCTGACCTACATGTGACCCACAGCAATGCCCTCTGACGAATTATGGATGGGCGGTAAATATCTAGCCAGTAACACCCATGTCCCACGAACAAATTTAAATTAAAGAAATAGACAAAATGCTCTAGTGCATACACAACAAACTTGGATCATGGGAGATCTCACTTGCATAACAACCTGATCAATTTGAAAGCTGTGAAGACTGGAGAACATTTTAGGGCAGTTAATTCGGGTTGGATATTTTCCTGACATATCCATTCCACCACCTCTGCTTCTATCTGTCCCATCTCCGTTTTATACATATATTTTAATTCAGCCTTGAAATTTTTTTTATCCCAGGTTATCTCAATTCCTGGAGACTCCAGAGCTGTCCTGGAGGGTTGGCAACCCAAAGTCAGCTGGTAGCCTTTTTCAAAATGGTAAGTTTGACTAGAAATGCATAGACTGCAGGTGAGAAAACATTTTCGATGTCAAATACCATTTTATGGTTGTTCTGGACCTGATGTAATGTCCTATGTTCTATGTAATGTTCTGTTGTATGGTGTCGTTGGGAGAGCAGGCACAGGATTGGGAGGTGGAGTAGCTCCATCTGGTGGCAGAAGGACTGAAAGACAAGTAGAATTACCAGTTTGGAAACTGACATTTCCAAGATGTTATGTAAAATGCAGTGAGGCTGATAAAGTATGACTGAATTGTCATAGAGTCATACAGCATGGAAACAGGCTCTTCAGCCCAAGAATCCCAACAACATGTGTCCAGTGCAAACCATTTAACATATTGCACACACAGACCATAAGATCATGAGATATAGGAGCAGATTTCGGCCATGCGGCCCGTCGACTCTTCTCCATCACTCGATTACAGCTGGCATGTTTCTCAACCCCATTCTCCTGCCTTCTCCCTACAACCCTTGATTCCCTCATAATCAAGAATCTATCTCTGTCTTAAAGACACTCAATGACTTGGCCTCCATAGTCTTCTGTAGCAATGACTTCCGCAGACTCACCACCTTCTTATTTAGCAGCCATCTACTGGCTCTCCTTTGTCTAACTTTCTCGTTATCTCCTGAAAGAATTTTAAGAGATTTTTCAGGCGTGAACTCCTTTTGACGAAGACGTGCTGACTCAGCCCTATTTTACCATGCACTTCCAAGTACTCCGCAATCTCATCCTTTACAATGGGCTCTAAAATCTTACCAACGACCATGGTCAAGCTAACCGTCCTACAGTTTCCTGTCTTCTGCCCCCCTACCTTATTAAACAGGGGTGTTACATTTGCCACAATCCAGTTCTTTGGGACCTTACCTGACTCTAGTGTTTCCTGAAAAATTGCCAGCAATGTCTCCACAATCTCCTCAGCTATCTCTTCAGAACTCTGGAGTGTAGTCCATCTGATCTGGGTTATTTATCCACCTTCAGACCTTTCGGCTTCCCCAGCACCTTCTCCTTAATGATGGCCACTACGCGCAGCGCTGCCCCCTGATGCACTTGAAGTTCTGGTATGCTGCTGGTGTCTTCTGCTGTGAAAACTGATGCAAAGTACCTGTTCAGTTCCTCCACCATTTCTTTGTTCCCCATTTCTGCTTGTCCAGCCTCAATTACCAGTGATCCAATGTCCACTCTTGCCTCTTTCTTACCTTTTACATATCTAAAAAATATCTTGGAATCTTCGTTTGTATCACTAGCTATCTTACCCTATATTCCATCTTCTCACCCAGTTATTGCTTTTTAAGTTTTTTAAAGGCTTTCTAATCTACTAGCCTCCCACTAATGTTCACCACATTGTATGCTTTCTCTTTTGCTTTTATACTGTCCCTGATGTCCATTGTTAGACAGAAGTGTTACATTCAAAATTTTGCAAATTGACTGTAGGTTGAGAGGTCTGTATTTACCTGGATCAAGTCTTTATTAGAAAATGCCGAATCCTATTTCACAAAGCGTACCTTTGTAAAAGACACAGTGACTACCACAGTTAGTGCTGTGTTCCAGCACAGGGTTACACATATCTTTAATGAGAGAACAAGTGAGGATAGAGATAGTAAGAACTGCTGATGCTGGAGTCTGAGATTACACGGTGTGGAGCTGGAGGAACACAGCAGGCCAGGCAGCATCAGAGGAGCAGGAAAGCTGACGTTTCGAGTCAGGGCACTTCTTCAGAAATGGGGAGGGCAAGGGGACTCTGAAATAAATAGAGACGGAGGGGGGGATCAGACTGAGGAAGGTAGGTGGGATGGTGATAGGTAGGTAGTGGTGGGGATTGGTCAGTGAGGTGGGAAGAGTGGATAGGTGGGAGAGAAGATGGACAGGTCAAGGAAGCGGGGATGAGAGGGGCTGGGGAAGGTAGGTGGGATGGCAATAGGTGAGTGCAGGTAGGCAGTGGTGGGGATTGGTCAGTGAGGTGGGGGGGCGGATAGGTGGGAGAGAAGATGGACAGGTCAAGGAGGCGGGGATGAAAGGGAGGGTTGGTCATGAGATGAGGCCGGGGTGGGGAGATTTTGAAGCTAGTAAAGTCTACATTGCGACCATTGGATTGTAGGCTTCCAAGGCAGAATATGAGGTGCTGTTCCTCCAGTTTCCGGGTAGCGTCGTTGTGACAAGTGAGGATAGGTTTTTGTTGGTAGAATCTGATTTTCCCAGTTAGGTAACCAACCTGAAACCTAAACTGACAGATTGATATCTTCCAGTATCAAGGATCTTCTGTTTCTGATTTGCAGCATCTGGGTATTTTTTCTATGCCCGTTGGAACAGTCAAGCCTCAAGGAGGCAAAGGGATGAAGGAGGGTTTCAGCATAGATGAGCTGAGGCAGAGATGGAACTAGCAATGTTACAGATGTGTAAGTGATGGATTCAGTGATGGATATCAGCTTGCAAGCTCAGCTCAGAAAGAAATACAGCACCAAAGTTGTGGACAGTTCAGTTCAGCCTTAGACAGGCACTGGGATGGAGCTAATGATTCGAGAGTGCAATTTTGTGGCAAAGTCCAAAGATAATGGCTTTGGTCTTAACAGTATTCATTGGTTGGAAATTCCACTCATAAAGTTTTGGATGTCAGGTAAGTCATATGACAACTTGAAGACATTGGAGGAATTGAGAGAGGTGGAGATGAAAGGGAGGCGATGGCCTAGCAATATTATTGCTGGACTGTTAATCCAGAGACCAAGATAATGTTCTGGGGACTGGGTTTGAATGCCACCACAGCAGATGCTACAATTGGAATTCAATAAAATATCTGAAATTAAGAATTTAATGTTGACCATGAATCCATTGTTGGAAAAAACCATCTGATTCACTAAGAGATAGTGGGAACTGCCGGTGCTGGAGAATCTGAGATAACAAGGTGTAGAGCTGAATGAACACAGCAGGCCAAGCAGCATCAGAGGAGCAGGAAAGCTGACATTTCGGGTCTGGACTCTTCT
>NC_063354.1:42802257-42827829 GCF_021869965.1 Rhincodon typus | reverse complement strand
ATTTTTCTGAAGAAGAGTCCAGACCCGAAACGTCAGCTTTCCTGCTCCTCTGATGCTGCTTGGCCTGCTGTGTTCATCCAGCTCTACACCTTGTTATCTCGATTCACTAATGTCCTTTAAGGAAGGAAACTGCCATCCTTACCTGGTTGGCCTACATGTGACTCCAAACCCACAGCAACGTGGTTGACTCTGAACTGCCTTCTGGGCAATTAGGGTTGGGTGATAAATGCTGCCTAGCCAACAACACCTTCATCCCATTAAAGAATGAAAAAAAGGTGAATCTTCAGTTTACCTGAGCAACCTCACATTATGTTTTTGGATGTTATTGACAAAGGCAGCAAGCAGATGATTAATAGATCAAAAGATTAGGTCTTTAGGGAACTCCTGATCTATCAGTGGGGGAATGAGAAGGGAGATTACTGATGGGTGATCCTCTGATGATGCGGATAGATAATACTGAGACCAAGCAAGTGCAGTCCCTCCGAACAGGGGAACAGAGGAGAGTAGGTGGAGGACGAGATATTACGGATAACAATGTGAATGGCTGCAGATAAGTTTCAATGTTACAGCAGGTGGACATTAAAACATGAAGTTTTAACTGCCCAAGGTCTAAACTTTAAACTCTGGAATTTTCACACTAACTCAGACTTACTCCGTTAACCTACTGTGGCAATACTATAGCTTTAAGAGGTGTATTTTGTCCTTTTTTTTATTGAAGGAACGTTTTAAGACAGAAGTACACAACTGTCTATTTGAATCCAATAAAGTAAACAGCTTGTGAGGTCTTGAGTTTTTTTTCTAAATTTGGAACAATAGAAGCAGCCTGAATGGGTGGGGTCAAGCTCTCACAGAATCAGGATTCTTCATTTTAATTTGTGAATAGCAATTGTTACTGGGGTTTTGAAGCTGGGTTTGGAAGCTGCAGTATATCTCTCCCTGCTACTCTCTCTCAGAGTTTTCCCTTGATGTTTTTTCCTCCTGAGCTGGAGAAGTACATGTGAGGCTACCTATTTTACTGAATTTGCCTTTGCAAAGGGTGTGTTTATGAGATGTTACTATATTGGAACAGTTACAGTTTAGTAGTTACATAATCTATTATTCTGTTAAGTTTTCCAGTAGATTTAAGTTATTCAAATTTCTTCTTTCTTTTGTTGTATTTTAACCATAAAGTATGAATAAAGTGTGTTTTACTTCAAATCTGGTAGTTTGACCAATCAAATTGCATCTGGAATGTAACACCTGACACTTGCCTTCAAGATAAGAAAAAGTTAGAGTATAGGCTATCCTCTTAATGTATTTTGAGGTGGTTTGGTCTGGTCCATAACACTACTTAAAACTTATCTTTTTGAACAAATCTTTGGAACACCCTCTTAATATCTTTCTACGTAGCTCTATGTCAAACTTTTTCCGATCGTGCACCTACCAATTGTCTTAAGTATTTTCTCAGATTAAGGATGCTATTTAAATGCAAGTTATTCTTGTTGGTCTGACGTGGCAGAAGCTGTCTCCCATTTTCACAAATTAAATATTCTTCTCATGCTTCATTCAACCCTGTCCAATCTGTTACTTTTGCAGAATCATGGGATAGTACAGTGAAAACAAAGCTCTGCTTTCCCGGTGGGGCACTCTGCTATCTTGTACTGCCCCCTGCTGACACTCACATATATTACTGCCTGGAACACCAGGTACATAGATAGGAGGAACTGCAGATGCTGGAGAATCCGAGACAACAAGGTGCAGGGCTAGATGAACACAGCAGGCCAAGCAGCATCATAGGAGCAGAGAGGCTGACGTTTCGTACATACTTCACTTAATGGGATAATGATTTACATTTGGAGCACTTTATGCTACCTCTTAAATCATTTTGTGCAGACTTAATTATTTTGAAGTGCTATGGCTCAGTGTTTGCAAGTAATCTTGCATTCACTTTGATCACAACGTGCCATAAGCAGCATGAAATGAGTCACAAGTGGGTTTAGTTAAAGAGGAATTATTGTTGTGGTAATTCTCCAACTCTTTACTTTTAGTGCTCGTACATAGGCAATATTTTTGTGGAACATCGCACTGGAGGATGGTACTACTAACAATGTTACACTCCTTCAGTAGTTAGCAAGGATCAACTATTTTTAACTGTTGAGGACACTTCTTGAGATTTTATCGAGGGCCGCCTTGATATTTTTATGAACCCCGTTTCATTCTCACTAACTCCTTTACCTGGTAATGCACTGCCATAAGAACTCTACCCTCTGTATTTTTGTTGGTTTGATGTTTAGATTTCCTTCTTTAAATGGGTAAGGCAGGAAAAATATGCTGTGAGACAAATGACAGATTAATCTATTTTTATTGCGTTGCTTGAGGACTAAGTATTGGCCAGGACTCTGAAAGAAATTTATTGCTCATCCTGAAGTCACTGAAGCACACCTGAGCAAAGCGATAACATCTTAGAAACACCATCGGAACAGGAGGAGTTCCTCAAATGCTGGACTTACCAGTCCAGCCCTAGGTCACCAATTTCGATTAGATGCTTAAGTTTCTGGTGGGAGACTATCTGTTTTTTTAAATTCTCTCTCAGGATATGGGTATTGCTGGCAAGATCAGCATTTGTTGCCAGTCCCTAATTACTCTTGATTGGCTCACTTGCCCAATACAGAATCAGGCATAGAGATAGCAAGGTGTAGAGCTGGATGAACACAGCAGGCCAAGCAGCATCAGAGGAGCAGGAAAGCTAACGTTTCGGGTCTGGACCCTTCTTCTCCTCTCCTCTGATGCTGCTTGGCCTGCTGCGTTCATCCAGCTCTACACCTTGTTATCTCAGATTCTCCAGCATCGGCAGTTCCCACTATCACAGAATCAGGCATATTGCTGTGAGTTTGAAATTACATATAGGCTAGTACAGGTAAGGATGACAGATTTCCTTGCTTAAAAAAGACATTAGTGAACCTGATGGGTTTTTATTGGCAATCGTTGTTCATTTTATGGCTCCCATTTCTGAAGTTAGCTTTTATATTCCAGATTTATTATTCAAATTCCTCCAGCTGTTGTGGTGAGCATTGAACCCATGTCCCCATAAGTTTGGCTAACCCTTTAGAATACTGGCCCAATGACTTTCACCGATATTTCTATCCATTGTGAACACACAATGTTCTAACTCAGAAACAAAGGTTTTCCTGGAATCATTATTCCTAACTGACATTGACATGAGGCAAATGTAAGCACATGAGATTTGTAGACTGCATTAAAATGGAGAGTAGTTGTAAAGACATGTTGTATAGAAAAGATTGAGATGCCATTGAGTCATTGAATTGTACAGACTGACACAGACACTTTGGTCCACGCTGACCAGATTTCCTAAACTATATATTTCAAAGGTGGGCAAAATTAAATTCAAATGCAAGGTTAAAATTCCACATCAAAAGCAACATCAATAATTCTCATCTGTCTACCTGGAACCCTGCAACTTTTTGATCTAAATAACCTTAGACTTCAGCAATAACCATAATCCTATTCAATTTCAACTCATATGTAATCTGTAAAGTTTTAAAGTGTTCTTTAATCTCTTAATATATTGCTTTATGTGATGTGGTTTCACTGACTGGGCCAATATTTATCACACATCCCTAATTGCCCTTGAGAAGGTAGTGGTGAGCCACCTGAAGTGTGTGTGGTGTAGGGGCACTAACTGTGTTGTTAGGGAGAAAATTCCAGATTTTGAAATTCCAGTGAAAGTGAAGGAATAGAAATATATTTCTGAATTACTTGGAGGGAAACTTGCAGTTGGTGGTTTGCCATGTAGCTGCTGCCCTTGACCTTCTAGGTGGTAGTGGTTGTGGGTTTAGAAGGTGCTGTCTTGAGAAGTCTTGGTCAATTTCTGTGGTACATCTTATAGATGGTATACACTGCTGCTACTGAGTATCAGAGGAAATGTGAAGGAATTTTGTGTGCCAATCATGCAGGTTGCTTTGTCATTTGACTGAGACGATCTACTATACTCTAATCCCCCAATTTTATATATATATAAATATATTGTATTACTTGTCTGTCCATTTATCCATTTGTTTATTTTTCTTATTTCCATTTTGGTCTGACTCCTAGAAAATGTTTGCCACTAACTTCACAGGAGTGAAGGAAAGCTGAAAAATCGGCAAGTTTGTCCTCCTGGTATATCCTGACTACCTTGTTACATGCTTCAATCACTTTTTGGAAGAAAACTTTTGTTTCAGTTCTCCCATAGCGATCAAATACTTAGCATGATGGATTTTCCTTCCCTGACATAATGACAGGGGATTGAGATTGGCTTTGTGCCTGTCCCAACACCCTGGGATCACTGCATGCACTGAGCCACATCCATGCACTGCCCTTTCTCTTCTGAACATAAGCGGTAACATTTTTCTCATTTCTTGCCCCGTTGTTGACTTTTTGCAGACTTTAAAGGACTTACAAGGGCAAATTCTCCCACTATCCCATTCAATTCTGAACTCTCATAAGTGTATGCCCTGTCCGTCTCGATTAATGACTCAAATCCTGGAACGGGACTCATACCTACACCCTAATGACTCACAGAAGAGAACACTATCAACAAAGCCAAGTCAAACTAACATCTTTCCTGCTTGTTACAACAGGGCTTTCTGTGCATAATGGTCTAATTCTGTGCAGGCATGGTCCAAGAGCCCAAAGGCTTCCTTCAGTTCCTTTGTTCGACTCACAATGTTAAACAGAGCAGAGCAACAGTCAACAAAGACAAGACTGCAGAGCTATCTAGACTGATATAATAATTGGAACAAGTCATAGGAAGTCCTGACTTGGCTTGAGTTATATATACAGATCTGGGCAGTGAATAATAAGGGAGCTATTTAAGCAATGGAAAGAAATCACTTAAGCTGTTTCCTTGAGACAGGGCTCATAATTATGAGGAAAAATGAACAAAGTTAGTCTGTCCAACCTGGAATGGAATGAAAGTGTCTGCTAAGTGATTTGATAATAGTAGACAAGGTGTATCATGAAAGACATAGATAGGGAATATTACTTTAGATTAAACCATGAGGATAGAACAAGGGCTCATAGGTTTCAAACAGCAGATTGAGGATTGATATCTGGACACTGTTCTTTACAAATATTTAGGAATCTACATTGGTGAAGAATTCTAGATGAACACTTTGGAATTATTTAAGAACCAATTGCGTGAACTTTCCATCTGGATTAGATACAAAGTCTGCGCCTGATAGGTGCACCACACAAAGCACTTGATGACTTTGGACCAATGTTTGTAAAGTTCTCCACAGCAGGGCTTTTCATTTGAGACCATTGGGGAATGATTGATGGAGATTGGTTGCCATGATAAATCTAACATCCTTGCAAATTACCAGCCCATCCCCGATCTCACTTTCCTCTCCAAAATCCTTAAATATATGATTGCCTTCCAAGGTTGTGGCTATCATTCTCAGAACTTTTCCTGAATTCCTTCTTTCCAGCCCCGGCACAGCACTGAGTCAACTCTTATCAGGATCATCCAATAACATCATTGGTGACAATAACAAAGGTAAAATATCCTTCCTCGCCCTTCTTGACCTGTCTGTGGCCTTTGCCATGCTTGGCCACACCGTGCTCCTCTTTATCTTTGTCCCAACTAGGTGGAACAACACTCAGCTCATTCTACTCATCTATCTGTATCTTAACCAGAGGATCACTTGTGAATGCCTCCTGTTTCTGCTCCCTCTCAACACCTCCTCCTGTCGCACGATGATGTATCCCTGGCCCCTCTATATCTCATCCACATGCTTCCTCTGAGTGACATGGAGGCTGTCATCTCCTAGCTCGACCTCACCAACTCCTCCATTGTTGCTGTATTATCAGCTTTGGACTTGACCGGAGATGGTGTTAATGGTGTTGTCATTCAACTAGTAATCCAAAGGCTTAGGGTTCAAATCCATCAAGGAAGGTGATGGAATTTAAATTCAATTACAAAATATGGAATGAAAGCTTGTTTCTGTAACGGTAAGAATAGTATCAGTGATTATTTCGAAAACCTAGATGGGTCACTTATGGGAGGGTTTGGAAGGTGCTGCCTAAGGAACCTTGGTAAATTTCTGCAGTGTAGCTTGTAGGTGGTACACACTGCTGCTACTGAGTGTCAGTGCTGGGGGGAGTAAATGTTTATGGATGTGGTGCCAATCAAGTGGTTCCTTCATCCTGGATGGTGTTGAGATTCTCGAGTGTTGTTGGAACTGCACGCATCCAGCCAATTGGGGAGAATTTCATCACAATCCTGACTTAGGACTTGTTGATAATGGATTCCTCGCATTTGACCTGCTCTTGTTACCACAGTACTTATGCTCTCCACAAAGCAACCATTTAATTGACACCCTTTTACCACATTCAAGATTCACTCACTCTATCACTGGTACTTAGCAGCACTTTGTGCCATCTTAAAGATGCACTGCAGTAACTCACCAAGGCTCTTTCAGTAGTATCTTCCAAACCCGCAACTTCTTCCAACTGGAAGGACAAGGGCAGCAGATCCATGGGAACACCACCTCTGCAAGTTCCTCTCCAAGCCACTCACCATCCTGATTTGGAAATGTATTGCCGTTCCTTCAGTGCCGCTGGGTCAAATTCCTGGCACCACTTCTTACTGGCACTGTGTGTGTAACCAGAACACCTTGTTTGCTGTGTTTTACACCGCAGCTTGACACACCACCATCTCCAGTGCCATTTAGGGATGAGCAATAAAAGCCTTTAAGCCAATAAATTGTTGGGAAGACCAAAGTCCTTGTCTTCTTTGCCTTGTGGTCAGGCAGCCAGTGGCAGAAATTGCTATGAGACTGGTTAAGAGCTACAGTCAGGCATGCTGGGAATTTTGGTCAAGCTAGTTTAAACACTGGCCTCAGTTAAAAATGTAGCCAGGACATGTTTGGGACATTTAAGCTGTGAGCTGCAGTTTCCTGTGTTGGCCAAATAAGAGAGGTGTCCTGATGGTTTGCGAGACAACTGGCAACATATTACCTTCTATAGAGCATGGAATGTGACTGTTTACGACTTGGTGTAAACATTTAGGAGTTATTTACCAGTAAAACTCCATTGGTTGGGATAGAACATCGTGATCAGGGTTTGGTCAATTTATTGGTTGATTTCCAGAGAAGCTTCTGGAAATGAGCCCATTTTGTGAGAAAATTTAGCAGAACAAAAACAGAAATTGCTGGAAAAGCTCAGCGGATCTGGCAGCATCTGTGAAGAAAAATCAGAGTTAATGTTTCAGGTCCAGTGACCCTTCTGGCAACTTCTGTTTTTGTTTCTGATTTACAGCATCCACAGTTCTTTCCATTTTTATTTAGCAGAGCAAAGAATTTTGCAGGGGAGAGCCTTCGAGACCAACATTTAGAGTCATAGAGTCATAGAATCTTACAGCACGGAGACAGGCCCTTTGACCCAGACTGGTCCATGTTGACTAAAATGTCCATCCATGCTAAGCCCATTTCCCTGCACTTGGCCCATAGCCTTCTAAACCTTTCCTATCCATGTATTTGTCAAAATACCTTTTAAATGTTGTTAATGTACCCACCTCAAACACTTCCGCTGGGTGCTCATTCCATATGTGTACCACCTACTGTGTAAAAAAATTGTCCCTCAGGTTCCCATATATTCTTTTCCCTCTTACCTTAAACTGATGCCCTCTGGTCCTCGATTCCCCAATCCTGGAAAAAAGACTGAGTGCATTCACCTTATCCGTGCCTCTCATGATCTTTTCCACTTCTATAAGATCCCCCCTCAGTCTCCTATGCTCTAAAGAAAAATGTCCTACCTTGTCCAACCTCTCCTTATAGCTCAGTTCCTTGAGTCCTGGCAACGTCCTTGTAAATTTCTTCTGCACTGTTTCCAGTTTAATAACATTCCTCCTATAGCAAGGTGACCAAAACTCAATACAATACTCCAAGTGTGGCCTCACCAACATCAACTACAACATAACTTCCCAACTTCTGTACTCAGTGTCCTGACTGATAAAGGCCAGTGTGCCAAAAGCCTTCTTCACTGCCCTGGCTACCTGTGACTTCACTTTCAGAGAACCGTGCACCTGAACTCCAAGGTCCCTCTGTTCCACTACACTCCTTCAGGCCCTACCATTCACCTTGAAACTCCTACCTGGATTTGACGTTCCAAAATGAAACACCTCACACTTATCTATTTAAACTCCATCTACCATTTCTCAGCCCTCTTCCCGAGGTGATCAAAATCCTGCTGCAATTTCTGATAACCTTCTTCACTGTCCACGATACTGCCTATTTTAGTGTCATCTGCAATTTTACTAATCATGCCTTATACATTTTCCTCCAAATCATTGATATAAATAACAAACAGCAAAGGGCCCAGCACCGACCCCTGAGGCACACCACTAGTCACAGGCCTCCAGTCCAGCAAGCATCCTTCCTGTATTACTCTCTGCTTCCTACCATCAAGCCAAATGTGTATTCAATTTGCTAGCTCTCCCTGGATTCCATGTGATCTAACCTTCCAGAGCAGCCTACCATGTGGAACCTTATCAAAGGCCTTACTGAAATCCATACAGTCTACGTCTACTGCCCTGCCCTCATCAAACTTCCTGGTTACTTCATCAAAGAACTCTAACAAATTTGTTCGGCACGATCTCCCACCCACGAAGCCATGCTGACTACTCCTAATCAAACCCTGTCTTTCCAAATGCAGGATTTCTTATCCCTTAGAATCTTCTCAAGTACCTTACCTACCACAGATGTTAAGCTTATTGGTCTACAATTCCCAAGTTTTTCTTTGCAGCCCTTATTGAATAAGGGCACAACATTCGCTACCATCCAGTCTTCCGGGACTTCACCCGTGGCTAACAATGATGCAAGTATACCAGCCAGAGCCCCCGCAATTTCTTCTCTAGCCTATTGTAGGTTTCTTGGATATATCTGGTCAAGATCAGGTGATTTATCCACCTTTGTAAATTCTAATACTTCCAACATCTCCTGTACTGTGCTATCGACTGTCCCCAAGATATCACCAATAACTTCCCCAAATTCCCAAGTCTTCATGTCTTTCTCCATGGTAAATACAGAGGAGAAATATTCATTGAGAACCTCACCCATCTCCTGCAGTTCCACACATACATGTCCAATTTAATCCTTGAGGGGTTCTATTCTCTCTCTAGTTATTCTTTTTCCTTTAACATATTTAAAGAATCTCTTTGGGTTCACCTAATCTTCTCAGCCTAAACTATCACACGCTCCCTTTTCACCCTCCTGATTTCCTTCTTCAGTAAACTCCTGTATCCCCTATATGCTTCCAGGGATTCCCTTGATCCCAGCTGCCTGTTCATGAGCTATGCTTCCTTTTTTCTGGTCAAAGCCTCAATATCTCTTATCATCCAGAGTTCCCTACTCCTGCCCACCTTGCCTTTCACCTTCACAGGAACATATAGACCTTCAACTCTAGCTATCACACTTTTAAAGGCTCCCACTTGCCGGAGGTCCCTTTGCCTGCAATAAAACTGCTCCAATCAATCCCTACAAACTCTTGTCTAATTCCATCAAAATTCGCCTTGCCCCAATTTAGAACTTGAACCTTTGGACCAGATTTGTCTTTTTCCATAACTATTTTACAATTAATAGAACTATGGTCACTGGTCCCAAAGTGCTCCCGCCTCAGTCACCACTCCTGCCCTATTTCCCAAGAGTAGATCGAATTTTGCCCATTCCCAAGTGGGACCCTCTATGTACTGCTTAAGGAAACTTTCCTGAACATATTTATCAAACTCCAGCCCATCTAAGCCCTTAAAACTATGGCAGTCCCAGTCTGTGTTACAAAAATTAAAATCCTCCACTATGACAACTCTATTGCTCCTGCAAGTCTTCCCATTCTCCCTGCATATTTGTTCCTGTTGACTATTTGGGGGCCTATAGTACAACCCCAATAATGTCACCAGCCCCTTCTAATTTCTTAGCTCCACCCACAAAGCCTCACTGGATGATCCCTCAGTTATTTCATCTCTGATTACTGCTGTGATGCACCCCTTAATCAAAAATGCAACTTCCCCTCCCCTCTTTCCTCCACCACTGTCCTGCCTAAAGCACCTGTACCCTGGCACATTAAGCTGCCAGCCCTGTCCCTCCCTTAGCCATGTTTCTGTAATGGCTATAATATCCCAGCCCCACATACCTATCCACGCCCTGAGTTCATCGGCCTTACCTATCAGCCCTCTTGCATTGAAATAGATGCAACTTAATCCAACAGGCATTTGAGAAGCACCTGCCCTGGAGACATCTTCAGAGAAAACAAAGAACCATGAGTCAAGATGTACACCGTGAACAAATGTTGGCAACTTCACTCAATCTGGGTGCTATTTGTTTCAATCCAAACTTATAGAGTTAAAGTTAGAGTTAGGGTTAAATGTGAATTAAATTAAAGTAAGGTAAAGTGAGGTTAAACTAAGTGAGTTAAAAGTTAAGTTAAATGAAGTAAGAAGTAAATCTTATAACAAATGTATGTTTTATATTGAGTATCGGTACTTAAAGAGTTAAATAGAGAAGGGTTTGTTCAGTAAAATCTGAGTCAGCTCTTTACCTTTTGTCTGTTGCAGAAAGGAAAAACACCTGGGTAAAAGGTTTGAGTACTCCTTTTGGACAATATCCTCAACAAGCTCCATTCCCTAGCTACTGATTCTATCCTTCTGCCTATCAACTATCTAAGTTGGAGCTGAGTTGTTAACAACCTTGATATTATATTTGGCAATGAGCTGAGATTGTGACCACATTCTGTGACATCATTAAAACAGCCTTATTCCATCTTTGTAACCCAACTCAGTAAAATCCTGATGGGACTGGACAGGCTGGATTTGGGAAGAATGTTCCTGATGGGGTCACTGTGGAAGAATAAGGGGTAAGCCAATCAGGACTGAGATGAGGAAGAATTTATTCACTTAGAGAGTTATGAACCTGTGGAATTCTCTAGCACAAAAAGGCTGTTGGGACCAGTTCATTAGATACACTCAGGAGGAGGTGCACATGGCACTTGAGGCTAAAGGGATCAAGGGGTTTGAACAGAAAGCGGGGGTGGGATACTGAGATTGCATGATCATCCATGATCGTATTGAATGGTGGTGCAGGCTCAGAGGGCTGAATGGCCTACTACTGCACCTGTTTTCTATGTTTCTATATTTTAGTCCCTGCCTGAGCACATTTGCTGGTGAAACCCCCATCCATGCCCTTGTTAGTCTTTGTCAGCCAACATATTCAGTGCTAATCTCCCACATTCTACTCTCTATAAACGTGAGGTCATTCAGACTCCGTTTCCCACATTCTAACTTTTGCCAAGTCCTGATCACACATCACAGCCATACTCACTGACCGACATTAACTGCTGTTCAGCAAAATCTCAATTTTGAAATTCTCATTTTATTTTCAAAGCCATCCCAAACCTTGCCCCTCCCTATCTCTGTGATCTCCTTTGGCACCTCAGTCCTCCAAGCTACCAGTTCTCATCGAAGATGTGCTTCTTGAGAATTTACAATTTTAATTGGTCCAACATTGGTCAACCTTATAACAGCTTCCAAGGTTCTCAGCTCTCTCCCTACTCCTCTCCATCTCTCTACCCCTCTTTCTTTCTGGAAGAGGAACCTTAAAAACCCATCTCTTTGACCAAGTTTCTGATCATCCAATGTGGCTCAGTGATTAATTTTGCTTTATAACAAGTACGTTGTTCCTCAGGGTAGTGTCCTACGCTCAACCATCTTCAGCTGCTTCATCAATGACCTTTCCTCCATCATAAGGTCAGAGGTGGGGATGTTCATCGATGATTGAACAATGTTCAGCACCATTCGCAATTCCTCAAATACTGAAGCAGTCCATGTCCAAATGCACCAAGATCTGGACAATATCCAGGCTTGGGCTGAAAAGTAGCAAGTAACATTCACAGCATAGAAATGCCAGGTAATTAGTATTTTCAATAAGGAGTAATGTGACCCCAATGGTGTTACTGTCACCGAATTCCCCACTATCAATATCCTGGGGCTTGCCAATGACCAGAAACTCAACTGGACTTGCCATATCAATATAATGGCTACAAGGGCAGGTCAGAGACTAGGAATACTGCAACACATAACTCACCTCCTGATTCACTAAAGCCTGTCCACCATCTACACAGCACAAGTCAGGCATGGAATACTCACCATTTGCCTGGATAAGTGTAGCCTCAACAACACTTGTATCCAAGGATATGCTGGCTAGGTGGATTAGCCATGGGAAGTGCAGGTTTATAAGGATAGGGTGGGGGGGGGATGGGAATTGGTCTGGGTGGGATGCTCTTTGGTTGGTCAGTGTGGACTAGATGGGCTGAATGGCCTGCTTCTATGATTCTATGAACTATATAGGCCTCCATGAGTGTTCTCAACACCTTGTATATGTATAGAACACACAGCTTCCATTATACCAGGTATCTGCATACCTAGTAAAACAAAAACCGAAAGATCTGCGGATGCTGTGAATCAGGAACAAAATCAAAGTTGCTGGAAAAGCTCAGCAGGTCTGGCGGCATCTGTGAAGGAAAAAACAGAGTTAACGTTTTGGGTCCGGTGACCCTTCCTCAATTCTGACGATGGGTCACTGGACCCAAAATGTTAACTTTGTTTTTTTCTTCACAGATGCTGCTGAGCTTTATCTGCATCCTTAGATGTTTATCTGCCTTTCTGTTTTAAATCCAATATTCAAAGCTCCTTTTGACTGAAGCCAGACACCCACTCGTTGTGCCCATGTCTTTATTCAATCTCTTCGAAGGTGGGGCAATTGAAAACTCGGGATGATAAGATTTAATACTAAAGCAACCATTTTACATCCTATTAAATGAATATGCAACAAATAATGGTCATGGTTGGCTGTACTTATTTCAATTAAACATAACTTGTCTTAGCAGCAAAAGGATAATGAGCATGTCACACGACCCTGCTTTAGCAATTCCATTAAATGTTGCATTGGACAGTTGAATTTCATTTCCCTGTGGGACAATGTAAAGGATTCCAGTGGTTTGAGCAGCTATGGGAGGTTATTGCATTATTCTAATGTTTTGGATAACTATGATGTATAGTTTCCATCAATGTAACTTGTAATGGCTCCAGCCAGAACATGTCCAGTCATTGTGACCTATTGCAGAAAATTATTGTATGAACAGGCCCTATGGTTTGGCTCACAGTAAGTCAGAGGATTCACTCTTTCACAAAAAAAAGAAAATTTTCCTACAAAAACAATAAAAAAAGGGACTGACTCACAGTCACAAAGTAAGATATAATCTGGGGAATTTTTGTGGTCCTTTATTAACTGCCAATTATTCTATGGAAACTATTGCTGAGCGGCTTTTCTTTTATTGCTTTTGTGCATTGTGAGTGTCCCTGGTCAGGACAGCCTTTGACACTCAAAGGACTTGAGTATGGGAATAGGAATGTTTTGCTGCAGTAATACAGGGCCTTGGTGAGGGCACACTTTGAGTATTGTATGCAGTTTTGGTCTCCTAGTCTGAGGAAGGACATTCTTGCTATTGAGGGAGTCCAGCGAAGGTTCACCAGACTGATTCCTGGGATGGCACGACTGACATATGAGGAAGGACTGGATCAACTGGGCTTGTACTCAATGGAATTTAGAAGAATGAGGGGGGATCTCATAGAAGCATATAAAATCCTGATGGGAGTGGACATGCCCAATGTAGGAAGAATGTTCCCAATGTTGAGGAAATCCAGAACTAGGGGTCACAGTCTATATAAGAGATAAGCCATTCAGGACTGAGATGAGGAAGAATTTCTTCACTCAGAGAGTTGTGAACCTGTGGAATTCTCTCCCATAGGAAGCTGTTGGGGCCCATTCATTAGATATATTCAAGAGGGAGCTGGACATGGCCCTTACAGCTAAAGGGATCAAGGGGTTTGGGGAGAAAGTGGAGTGGGATACTGAAACTGCATGATCATCCATGATCACATTGAATGCTAGTGCAGGCTGAAAGTGTTGAATGGCCTACTCCTGCATCTACTTTCTATGTTTCATCCTTAACTTCCTTTGAACTGAGTGATTTACTGGGCCATTTCCCATGACTAACCCACCTAGCCCACACATCCTGGACACTATGGGCAATTTAGCATGGCCAATCCACATAACCTGCTCATCTTTGTATTGTGAGAGAAAACCGGAGCACCGGGAGGAAACTCCAAGGCTGAAATCAAACCCAGATCCCTAGTGTTATGAGGCAGCAGTGCTAACCTGCCGCCCTTAGATCTGGAACATGTGGCTGTTGTGGAGATAAGAGTTTATTGAGTATGGAGATGGGCCTCTGAGGTAAGCTGTGATGTAACTGTGACCTCAATAATTATTTGTTGGGACTCTGCTAGGAGGTCGGAATTGGTACAGCTCAGAGCATGCCGTTCTGTAGTCCTACCATCATATACAGCTTGTCAATGAACATTGTTGAAAAACAATCTAGAAGACTGTCCTGAAGTTTGTATGAAGTTTTAAAGAACCCATGCAAGGATAGCAGACACCCTCATCAATATGGATTAGAACAACAGATTCTGTTAATAGCACTCATGTCAATTATCAAGATGCTGTAGCATCTGTACTTTGTGCACTGTCAGGAAAAATAGACACCTAAATCCACCCAAACACCAATATTTGATAGCTTCTCACCATTTAAAAATGTTCTGTTTTTTTCATCCTTACTACCAGAGTGAATAATCTCACAGCTCCTCACACTATACTTCACCGTTCCTTTTGCAACCTCTTTCAGGGGAATTTTACTTTGCCAGGTTGGGTAGAAATCAGTGCCTGCAGGAGGTGAAAAAGCCATAAATGCCACAATGAGGGGGAACATTTCATTTTTATGTATTATCTTCTGTTCAGTGAGACAGGTTATTACTGTTAGTTAAAAGGCAACATTGAAAGAGTTTTAAGTTTACATTCCGACATTAATAGCCAGTGGTCTCCTGGGCTTCCTGGAATTTACCAGATTGAACAAAATGGGAATACAATGAAGATTATTAGGGTAAGCAACTGACAAGCTGGAAGCCTTTAATTAATGTGATATAGAAGCAGCTACTTTAAGTGAAAACAGTTTGCTCACAGAATTGTTCTGGAATTGTCATTTCACTGCCACGGACAAGACCTTGGACATTATGTTGATTGTAACGGTGGGGCTGGATGCCTTAGACAGATACATTGCCATGAATCCTTCTTAATAGTTTTCGTCTAATCTACTAATACCATGTGGAGAAGGATGCCCACTCAAGGTCTTTGGCAGAATTAAGACTCAATATTTACAAAGGAGTAAAGATATATATTACTTACAGTTTTAAAAATTAATTCAATCATGGGATGAGGCATCACCAGCTAGGCCAGCAACTATCACTTA
Source organism: Rhincodon typus (assembly GCF_021869965.1). Lineage (NCBI taxonomy): Eukaryota > Metazoa > Chordata > Chondrichthyes > Orectolobiformes > Rhincodontidae > Rhincodon > Rhincodon typus. Next base: position 42,812,439 of record NC_063354.1, on the reverse strand, counting down.
TCCCAGAGGGTGTTTAAGAATCAACCACGTTGCTGTGGGTGTGGAATCACACGTAGGTGAGGCTATCAGTTTCCTTCTCATGAGTGAAGCAGATGGGTTTTCCCCCCCAACAATCAACTCATGGCCAGCATTAAACTCCTTGTACCAGAGTTTTATTGGATTCAAATTTCACCATCTACCAGGTGGGATTTGAGCCTGGGCCCCCAGAACAATGCCTGGGTGTCTGGATTAACAGTCCTGTGATAACACCACTCATCCATCACCTCCCCTTTTAATTATGTAGGAGATACGTGATGGTCTCTTGTGAGACATTAGGGTCAACATAAGCATGAATACACATGACGGAAACATTCTGATGCATAACTTAGAGACAACTGAGCAGCTCTTATATAGCAATCCCCTGAAGACTGCTTAGATCTTCCTGGGAATAGTTCTTTATAGTCTGATGGGCAGAGCATACCTTGTGAAGTCAGCAAATCCTTTTAGGTCCAAACTGAAGCACACAACATCTCCCACCAAGTTTTTAACTAGTTATTAATTTTTTTAATGTCATTATTTCAAATATGTAAAGTAGGTTTATCACAACCCCATCTCCTCCCCAAACTTCACCCCACACGCGATCTCCCATCAGTCTCTGGCTTTATAAATTCAGTTGATGTCTAATGAGTATGTGTTAGGCTGGGGTGATTGTGTTTGTATTGTTTGAGGAGAGCGGATTCGCCTGTTGACTTCATATTGGAGTTGACTGTGGCTGATCTGTCTCTTGGCATTGTTTGTCAACTTCACCCTATGTTATTAGGGTTGGATTATGTTTCTTTAGTGAGACAAGATGTTTGTGATTCCAATGCACATTCCTCTTGATGTAGGAATGGAGTATGACTGTTGCTGATTTGGTGCATGTTGCATGACTATGCCATCCCTGTTGGGATCATTGATTCCAATATTTCACTTTGTTCTGCACTCAGAAAGGGTTTAGTATTAAACCTCCTGCTTGTTAGTCATTTACTGTGACAAAATTTATGTGCTTCTAAAAGGTCTTTTTTTAGTAAATCTGTGGAACTTATTTGTGGAGTAATTCACTTTGGAAAGATAGGGAGCTGAGTTTTTAATTTTCTGTCCGTTAGTAATTCGACATTGAAATATGACATTGGAGATTCTTAGTTTAATAGAGCTGAGAAGTCTATGTCCTTCATATGACTCTGTCCTTTCATTTTGACTATTTGGAGGTTTAATAAATGATGTCAGAGTAAAAGGCTCTCTAGGAAACAGTGACCATAGCATAGTAGAATTTAGCATTCAATCTGAGTGGGAGTTCCTTGGATCAGAAGCAACTGTGCTAAGTTTAAATAAAGATAATTATAAAGAAATGAGGACAGAGCTAGTTGGAGTGGACTGGGCAAGGAATTGAGCAGCAAAGACAGTTCAGGAACAATGGTAGATGTTGAAGAAAATAGCCCATGGCTCGCAGCAAAGATTTATTCGATTTAGGGAAAAGGATTCAAGGAAGGTGATAGACCAACCAGAGTTAAACAGGGTTAAGGATAGCACTAAATTGAAAACATACAATGTGGCAAAAATTAACGGTAAGACAGCAGATTGGGGGCATTTTAAAAACCAACAAAACATGACCAAAAGATAATAAAGGGGCAGAAAGTAAACTTTGAGGGTAAACTCGCAATTAATATCAAGATGGACAGCAAAGCTTCTTTAAGTATATAAAAAGCAAGAGAGAAGCCAAAGTGAGCACAAGCCCTGTAGAGAATGAAGCTGGGAACCAGGAAATGGCAGATTTCAATCTTCACAGTAGAAGACACTAAACACATTTCAAAATTATGAAATGTCCAAAGGAGGAGACGAAGGAATTACAACAACTTTCACGAGAGATAAAGAGCTAGGGAAATCACTGGGGCTGAAGACTGATAAATCCTGTGGATCTGATGGGATACATCTGAGATTATTAAAGCAAGTAGCTACAGAGATAATGGATGTGCTGGAATTCTTACATTATAGACAAGTCCGAGAGGATTGGAAGACTGCCAATATAACATTTTTATTTAAAATGGGAGGGCAATGAGAAAAAAAACTACAGGCCAGTTAACTTAATGTCTATTGTTGGGAAAATGTTATGTCTATTATAAAATGTAATAGAGCACTTAGACTTACAGAATATTATTAAGCAGAGTCACCATAACTTCATGAAGTGTAAATCATGACTGACAAATTTGTTACGATTTTTGGAGGAGGTAACAAACAGTATAGAGGTGGCATGATGGCTCACAGTGCCAGGGTCCTGGATTCTAATTCTAGCCTCAGGCAACTGTCTGTGTGGAGTTTGCACATTCTCCCCGTGTCTGCGTGGGTTTCCTCTGGGTGCTCTGGTTTCCTCCCACAGTCCAAAGATGTGCAGGTTAGGTGGGTTAGCCATGCTAAATTGTCCTTGGTGTTCAGGGATGTGCAGGCTAGGTGGGTTAGCCATGGGAGGTGCAGGGTTATGAGGATAGGGTAGGGGGGTGAGTCTGGGTGGGATGCTCTTTGGCAAGTCACTGTGGACTTGTCGGGCTGAATGGCCTGTTGCCGCACTGTAGGGATTCAACGGTTAAAGGGGAAACAAAGGCTGTAACATATTTGGATTTTCAGAAGGCATTTGATAAGGTACCACACATTAGGTAGTTAACAGCTTAAGAACTCTTGGTTCGAGACAAAAAAAACGGCAGATGCTGGAATCCAAGGTAGACAAACAGGAGGCTGGAAGAACACGGCAAACCAGGCAACATCTGGAGGAAAGGAGAAGTCAACATTTCGGGTATTACCCTTCTTCAGGACTGGATTTGTGGGTAGGGGGAACTGCAGATAAAGGCGGGGGAGGGGGAATAGCAGAATTGTGGTGATGGGTGGACCCCAGTAATAGGTATGACCTTGTGGGCGATGGGAGGGATGAATCTGGTAGGTAGCTTGGAGGGAGGGTAAGAAGGTGGAATGGAAGGGAGGAAGTGGGCTGGAAAGGAAGCTGGAGGATGAGTGGGAAGATTATTTGAAATTGGAGAACTCAATATTGAGCACTTCGGGCTGTAGGGTGCCCAAGCAGAAGACAGGGTGCTGTTCTTCAAATTTGCATTTTGAGCCACTGCAACACCAGAGGAGGCCGAGAGTGGGCATGTCGGAGGGGCAGTGAGGGGGGTGGGGGGGTTAGTTGAAATGGGTGATGACCAGGAGGTTAGCCTGGCTGTTATGGGCCAGGTGAAGATGCTCAGCTAAACGGTCACCTAGTCTACTATTTGGACTCTTGAGGATTCTTGAGGGGCTTGACAGAGCAAATGCTGAGAAGATGTTTCTCTTCATGGGAGAGTCTAGGACCAGAGGGCATAGTCTCAGAATAAATTGGTGCCAACTGAAGACTGAGATGAGGAGGATTCTCTTCTCTCAGAAGGTTATGAATCTTTGGAACTCCTTGCCAGAGAGTTGTGGAGTCAGAGACCTTATGTACATTTAAGGCTGTTAGATCGATTCTTGATCAGTTACATGAAAAGGGCAGGAAAGTGGACATGAGGCATATTGGATCAGCCACGATCCTATTAAATAGTAAAACAGGCTCATGGAGCTGAATGGCCTACTCCTGTTCCTATTTCTTATGGTCTTGTGTTCATAAATCACAAGATGCTAACATTCAAGTTCATTAGCTATAAGGGAAGACAGTGGAAAGTTTGCCTCTATTTCAACGGGAATGGAATTTAAAAGTAGGGAGGATTTGCTGAAACTACACAAGGCACTAGTCCAACAACAGCTGGAATACTGTGAACAGCCTCATCTCCTTGTCTGATGTAACATATACTGGCATTGAGGGCAGTCCAGAGAAGGTCTGCTAGACTGATACCAGGTATGGAGGGACTGTCAAATAAGGAGGGCTTAACATAGTTTCGGCCTGTATTCATTGGAATTTAGAAGAATGAGAGGAGACCTTATTGAAACGTACAAGATTCGAAGGGGACTTGACAGGGTGGTTGTGAAATGATTGCTTGCTCTCACAGGAGAGTCTAGGATCAAAGGGCATAATATCAGAATAAGGGGTCACACATTTAAGACCGAGATGAGGAGCAATTTCTTCTCTCATTGGATTTCTTTACTGTAGAAAGCTGTTATTGCTGGGTCATTAAGTACATTCAAAGGTGAGATAAACAGATTTTTAATCAGTAAGAGAACCAAGGATTATGGGGAAAAGGCAGGAAAGTGAAGTTGAGAATTATCAGATGAGCCATGATCTTTTTGAGTGGTGGAGCCAACTGGATGGGCTAAAAGGCCTACTTCTGCTCCCACATCCTATGGTTTTATGGACACAGTTCTCTGCTTGTCTGAGGTTACCTTGGTGAATAGTGATGTGTTGGAATCTGAGTGATATAGTTGCTTCTGAGACTTGGGTCCTGAATCTACATTCAGGAAATTACAAAGGTGCGAGCTTGCCATGACAAATTTGTGAATGCTATTTAAAAGGGTGATGGTACATAGCAATGGTACATAGCGCGTGGAGGAACTGCAACAATTGTTGCAAAACATCATAGATCCAAGGAGGGGATGTAGAAACAGGGGATAAAAGCAGCAGCTGACCTGAGGATTGATACTAACAGAGTGAAAATGGAATATAAGAGTAAACTGGTGGACAGCATACAAACTGATTGCAAAAGCTTTTATAGGCTTGTGAAGGGGAAAAAAATGAGTGAAAACAAATGTAGGTCCCTTGCAATCAGAAACAGGAAGTTGTAATGAGGAACAAAAAGACGGCAGACCACTTCAACAGAGATAGTAGGAACTGCCGATGCTGGAGAATCTGAGATAACAAGGTGTAGAGCTGGATGAACACAGCAGGCCCAGCAGCATCAGAGGAGCAGGAAAGCTGACGTTTCGGGTCGAGACCCTTCTTCAGAAACGACGTCTTATCTCAGACCACTTCAACAGATATTTTGGTTCTACCTTCACAAAAGAGGATACAAATAACATTCCAAAATCACTAGGAACACAAAAGGAAGAACTGAAGGAAATCTGTGTAACAGCTGGTGAAGAAGATAAATAATATGCTGGTCTTCATAGTGAGAAGACTCAAGTACAGGACCAGGGATGTCTTGCTGCAATTGTGCAGGGCATTGGTGAGACCACACCTGAAGCATGGTGTATAGTTTTGGCCTCCTTATCTGAGGAAGGATGATTAAGCTATGGAGGGAATGCAACAAAGATTAACCAGACTGTTTCCTGGGATGGTAGGACTGATGTATGAAGTAAGACTAGATCAGTGAGGACTATATTCACCTAAAAGTGAGGGTGGGGATGTTGTATTCCACCAAAGATAGACAAGGTAAACACAGGAAGAATAGTCCCAATGATCAAGGAGTCCAGAACTAGGATGTCACATCATAAGGATACAGAACAGTCCATTTAGGACTGAGATGAAGAGAAATTTCTTTACCCAGAGAATGGGGAGCCTATGGAATTCTTTGCCACAGAAGTAGGTGAAGATAAAACATTGAATGTTTTCAAGAAGGAATTAAACATAGTTCTTAAGGCTAAAGGGTTCAAAGGGTATGGGCAGAAAGTGGGAACAGGGTACTGAGTTAGATGATCAGCCAAGGCCATTAGCAGGCTCAAAGGGCCAAGTGGCCTACTCCTGTTTCTATTTTCTATATTTCTATGATATCATTGCAAGGTTCTCAGATGTCTCATTGGCAATCTGTGGTCCATTATTGGATATAACCACATCTAAGATTTAGTGAGTGGCAAGTATTTCCTGTAGGACTTTGAGAACTGCAACCTTGTTGGTGGAATATATATTCTTCACTTCAATTCATTGAGAGAAATAGTTGACCTATTTATGGGTTTTTAGCTCAGTTGGCTGGATGGCTGGTTTGTGATGCAGCGTCATTTCAGTAGTGCGGGTTCAGTTCCTGAACTGGCTGAGGTCAATTTGAAGGGCTCTCTGTGGGTGGCACCATGGTTAGCACTGATGCCTCACAGCACCAGGGACCCGGGTTCAATTATACCCCCGGGCAACTGTCTGTGTGGAGTTTGCACATTCTCCCCGTGCCTGCGTGGGTTTCCTCCGGGTGCTCTGGTTTCCTCCCATGGTCCAAAGTTGTGCAGGTTAGGTGGATTGGCCATGGCAAATTGCCCATAGTGTCCAGGGATGTACAGGCTAGTGGATAGGTTGTTGGGAACTGGGTCTGTGTGGGATGCCCTTAGTTTATTACTTCCCTTCTTTCGTGACTGCATGGTACATGTCTGACAATCAGTTATGAGATTTTTCGATCTGTTTGGTGATTTCTGGCCACCATACAGAATCTTGTGTTCTAGTTCTACATTTGGAGATGCCTATGTGTCCTTGATCATAGAATTCCTATAGTACAGAAAGAGGCCATTCAGCCCATTGAGTCTGCACTAAGCATCCCACCCGGACCTACCCCCACACCCTATCCCCATTATACCACATTTACCATATCTAATCCACCTAGCCTGCACATCCCTACACTCTACGGGGCAATTTCCCAAGGACAATCCACCTAACCTGCACATCTTTAGATTGTGGGAGGAAACCAGAGCACCCAGAGGAAACCCACACAGACACGGGGAAAATGTGCAAACTCCACATGGACAGTCGCCCGAGGCTGGAATCAAACCCAGTGTTGGTGTTGTGAGGCAACAGTGCTAACCACTGAGCCACTGTGCCATCCACACGTTCTGTCAATGATCTCGGTTCACAGTAAAGGAGGGGCAATGTGTTTGTCATTGGAAACCAATAAGCTGTAAACAACAGTGAAATGTTATCTATGTTTGAAATAGATCTCCGTAATGACACCATTGGGTTTCTCCTCTGGCCAGCCATCTATACAGTAACAATGTATGGTGAGGCATTTGGGATTCTTTGTCTGTTTCTCTCTAAGGAGGTTAAGCTTTGTTATGCTGCTGACCACAACATTCTTGCTGCCTGAGTGTATGAATCAAGTTCACCGGGAATTTTTTTTCTATCCACGGCAGAGTACATCTGCTGATGGCTGCATTTTCCATGCACGCATTTGGTCTCATATGCAAATCTTGAGAGAAAGACTGGTTGTATCTGTGTATTTTTTTTTGCCAATTCTCATCTCACAATGAGACCAACTGTTTATGACCAGTCTCTATAAGAACTATTGCACTCAATATATAATCTGAAAATCTCTCTCAGGCTCACATAAGCGAGAACCCTTCTGTCTGAGTAACTGCATGTTGAGTGTGAAGACAGAAGGGCATGTTAGTAGGGTGGTGAAAAGGGCATATGGAATACCTGCCTTTATCATTTGAATCAGATGTTACAAAAGCAAGAAAGCCTTGTTGGAATTGTATAGATATTTGTTGAAACCACAGATAGAGCGCTGTTTGTAGTTCTGGTCACCACATTACAGGAAGGATATGATTGCAATGGGGGGGGTGCAGGGGAGATTCATCAGGATGTTGCCTTGGATGGAAAATTTAAGTTATGAGGAAAGGTTGGATAGGCTTGAGTGTTTTTGTTGGAGCACAGAAAGCTGGGGTGCGGTTTTGATAGAGGTGTACAAAATTGTGCGGGGCATGGATAGAGTGGATATGAAGCAGCTGTTTCCCTGAGTTGAAGAGCCACTCACAACAGGACATAGGTTCAAGGTGAGGGGCAGGAGGTTGAGGGGGGATGTGAGAATAAACGTTTTCACTCAGAGGGTGGTACTATTTTGGAATGCGCTGCCTGGGAGGGTGGTAGAGGCAAGTTGTCTCATGTCCTTTAAAAAATACCTGGATGAGCACTTGGCACATCGTAACGTTCAAGGCAGGGCACCAAGGGCTGGTAAATGGGATTAGGATGAAGGTCAGGAGTTTCTGAGGTGTCAGTGCAGACTCTATGGGCTAAAAGGGCTCTTCTGCACTCAATGATTCTATTAATGCTTGGGATTCAGAATATGCTGTTTGTTGTATCCTTCCAGCTGTTCTTCGAAGGGAGCTGCTCCAATATGAATGGATGAGGCATTCAAGCCTGACATAGAACACCCTCCAGTCCTTGCAGAATGTTGGACATGGTATAAGGGGAGATCTTGGGAGCTGAGGTGATTTCAAAAGGCAATCTTCTGAAGCAATATCTTCCAAACAGAGTGTGAAATATGGCCAGCAGACTGGGTTTTACATCTAACGGGACCTGCCAGAAACCATTGTTGGCACCATGTTTGATGAAGATCTTGGCTTCAAAGGGTTTCAATAAGCTCTTAACCACACTAGTCATGAGGTGGATTTCTTTTGCCACAGTTTTACGGAGTCAAAATCAATTCCTTCTGCTACTGCTGTGAGGAATATTGTGCTATTTTTGTTTTTAGAAAATCACTTTGTGCAATTGTCATTTCTTTAAGAAAAGTGTCAGTTGCACAATAAAGATTATCCCGTATATCCTGATGGGTAGAGTTTATCTCATGATATCAGTTAACCGTTTTATGTACTGCTTTATACAACAGGTTTTGCTACATGAGGAGGGTTTCCTTTTGTCTTTGTTGTGCCCATTCTCAGCTCCAGGCTCTAAGTCAGCATGATAAAGGTTAATGCAGCCTCTGTTGTGATGTGAAGAAATAGCACAATTAATGGGAACACCAACAGGAGCAGCACCAGCAAGTATCCGAACTCCCCATGGGGATAAGCGCACAACTCCAAATCTCCGGAGGCAATATGCATAGCGTGAGGTAGACAGGCAGAGGATAGCCTTCTGGACATTGCTGACCAGTGTCTCAGGAAGATTAGGCTCTCCCATTATGTCTGGTCCATTGGAGAGTCCTGGAAGAAGACTTCCTGACACGTGGACCATGTGGGTAGGCATTTCGACATTGTCAGAAGTGGCCAACATTGTTATCATAGCCCCTAATGCTTTTTAACCCCTGGCTCCTTCCAAAGAAGTGCCGGTGATACTAGCTGAACCTCACAATCTGCTGTGCACAAAAACACCTTTCTGGTGGGTGCTGATGGGAGCTGTGTTGTCAAGAGCCCAATATATCCTCATATATCGGTCAAGCATGCTTCTTTTTCATGAAACCACATTGTAGAAAAGCAAAATACTGTGGAAGCTAGAAATCTGAAATAATCGTGGAGAAGCTCAGCAGGTCTGGCTAAATATTGGAGACAGAAAGAGATTCATTCTGGCCTTGAAGCGCTAACTCTTTTTCTCTTTTCACAGATGCTGCCAGACCTGCTGAGTTTCCCCAGCATTCTGTGTGCTTGTTTAAAGCCATGTTGTGGGTATCCCTGTTTAAATTATTATTTCCTTAGCATCCTGTAATTACCTACTTTGGAATGAATTCCAGATGACTGATGTCATGTGAACCCACCAAAAGTGTCCTGTTTTCTCTTTCACTTCTTTCTTGAATAATGGCATTTATTTATTATTTCCCAAGTAATGCTAGGGGATTTTTGAAGATTACAACTAATCTGCCCACTATCCTTAGCAACTTCTTTCATATGATCTCAGATGTAGGCCATCAGTTCCACGGGGTTTTGCTGGTATCTGAAATCATTCCAATCCTCTTGTCAATTTACAAGTCACTCCTTTTATCCTAGTCTCTTTAGTTATCTATTGTTCTCTTTTCCTGTGAAATGTTTATTTCTCTATGAAATCAGGCAACCTGAAGTAAGTCTGTAGGAAACTTTGCACTGCATCAGTGTTGGGTAGGTGGTGAACTGTAACAGAATTCCCGAGCTGTACTGCTGGGGAGTGGGCAGTACTAACGAGGAGTTGTAAATCAGTACGAATATAGGACAAGCTGGATGACCATTGTAAATAGGCTTCAGTATGTACATCTATGAATTTTACAGAAAACCAAAGAACTGTGGATGCTGGAAATCAAAATTGCTGGAAAAACTCAGCAGCTCTGGCTGCATCTGTGGAGACAAAGCAGAATTAATGTTTCAAGTCTAGACAGCCTTCTCCAGAAATGATCCACAGATGCAGCCAAAACTCAGCAGCTCTGGTTGCGTCTGGATCATTTCTGAAGAAGGCTGTCTAGACCTGAAACATCAATTCTGCTTTCTCTCCACAGATGCAGCCAGAGCTGCTAAGTTTTTCCGAGATAACAAGGTGTAGAGCTGGATGAACACAGCAGGCCAAGCAGCATCAGAGGAGCAGGAAAGCTGACGTTTCAGGTCTGGACGCTTCTTCAGAAA
>NC_063354.1:42781135-42797257 GCF_021869965.1 Rhincodon typus | reverse complement strand
GTATTCCTTTGAGACTTCTCGATCAGGTATTGATGTAAATGCAACTAATTGTGATGATTATAATCACAATAATCTGGCACTGGTTTGTGGACTTTCTTGTTAGTTTTGCACTTGTGCCTGACAAATGCAACATACTCCCTCAACATCTGCATGACTTAGTTACAGATGGATCGAGATCCTGGATGGTTTCTGTTTTGGTTATTTTCATCCTAAATTAAGGGTCAGGTGTGATGAGCTATTCTCTCACTGACAGTCTCTTTCTCCATTTATTATTTTACAAAAATGCCTTGTTAGCCTGAGATCAGGAGTAGCACACACTCATGCCAGTTGAGAGGTTGTGGGGTTTGAGATCTGTGACATGAGTAAGTTAATTAGCAATGAAGTACAGTGGGGTCTCATAAAGACGTGAAAGGTGCTATATACATGCAAGTTCTTTGTTCTTTTGTGTAACAATGTATGTACCTGTTCACCTGACAGAAGATGAAAAGGACAGACAGGTCATCTGATGCTTGAAAACAGCAGAGTTGCAACAAAAGAGCAAAGATTTGCCTTTATACAGCACTTTTTATGGCCACTGTGCATCTCAAAGGTACTCCTAGCCAATGAATTACTTTAGAAATGCAGATATTGTTGCAAAATAAGAAATGTAGCTGCCACATTGTGCACAGAAAGCTCCCACGAACAGCAATGTGATAACTCCCATATAAGCTGTTTTTGTGATGTTGGTTGAAGGAGATGCCTTGCCCATGTTCAAAACTGTGGCGTGGCATATTGTACATTCCTGTCCCTAGGGCAGATGGTGGCCTAGTGGCAATGTTGTTGGACTAGTAATCGAAAAGCCTGGGCGAATACTTTGAAGGTGGGTTCAAATCCCATCACAGTCCATGGTGGTGACTGATGGAATTTGATGGAACTGATGAAATCCCAATTCAGGAATAGTGACCATGAAACCATCATCAACTGCTGTAAAAATCCAACTGGTTCACTAATGACGGAAGTCTGCCATCCTTACCTGTGACCTACAGCAATGTGGTTGTGTCTTAATTGCTCTATGGCCAAGCAAGCCATTTAGTTCAAGGGAAAACACGGCAACAAATGCCAGCCTTGTCAGCAACAACCATAAACCTTGAAAGAATGAAGAACCTAGCAGACATGTAACAAGAGGTACACTTTCTACGTCATATAGAGTAATAAACGTATGCTTTAACAGGCAGGCAGCTAACGTTTGCAGACTTTCTCTTGCGCCCCTTTTGCAGCTCTGAGGAATTGTTCGCGGCACGATCCCGGGATCACAAAATTCCCCAACGGACCCATGGCCAGAAAGACTTCATCCCAGATCACTCTGAGGAACAGATGGAGCGGCTGCGCGTGTGTCGAGAGGAACAGTGGCAGCTCCTGTCTGAAGAGCGAGTGGAACGACTGTAAGGATTGCTGCTTGTCAGTCAGAAATACCCGGGGCCTGAAATATCCATGGGGCAGCTGCCAGAACTCAGCAATGGCCCGACTACAATAACTATAGCTCAGCCACACAGGCAGAGGTAGGAAACAGACAGCAGGAGAAGCTTCTGTATTGTGGGAGCACGGTGCAGTTCCTTTGATTTGATATTGAGAATACGCTGATCAGACTGATCCCTCAGTCTCTGGTCCATTGTGAAGTACATAGTCTCAGCTGTTTTCTAGCTTGCTTTGGTGAGAGTTCAATATTTCAACCTATTTTATAGGTTTTTGGGTTGCAGTGTATGTTAGCTACTGATTAAAGCTTTTCCTCTATGCTGACCCCATCAAACAGCTCCAGGACAGATACAAAATGGTGTTAGATCCAGAGTAAAACTCCTTCTGCGCTGTCCACATTATATACTCCCAGGACCGATTCAGCACAGGGTTAGATACAGAGTAAAGGTCTTTCTACATTGTCCCCATCAAACCCTCCTAGGACAGGAATGGCACGTGGTTAGGTACAGTTTAAAGCTGCCCCAACTCTTTTAAACTAGAAGTAAATCTCCCTTTACTCATTTAAACTAAAAGTAAATGGAAAGTGAAGACCCCTCGATGCTTTCCCCATCAAACACTCGAGGGACAGGGATAGCACAGGGTTAGACACCAAATAAACATCCCTTTACTCTTTTAAACTTGAAAGTAAGTGTCAAGATCATTGTACACTGTTCCCATCAAACAATCCCAGGACAGGGACAGCACAGGATAGATACAGAATGAAACTTCCTTTAAACTTTCCATTAAAATAACCCCTTATCAGAAATAGCACACGTCAAACACTGATTTTGTGTGATGTTAGGGAGATGATATCGATTGGCAGACTTTTCTGGAGTTCAGCACCGGTTGTTAATTCTTGTGACAGTTGATGGATTAGTATTCTGCTGCTTGGACAATTATGAATGTGGTGGAATGTGAGGTTAATAATGTGTTGTGCATTCCCTGATCTGGCAGATTTATGGTCACTGAATTGCTGTGCTTTGCTTTGTGGGAGATAGTTGCATAAAGTTTCTCTTTTCATCTAGAGGAAGCCTGATAAAAGCTGAGTGGAAGCCCCAGGAAAGCATTGTGGAGCTGAAATCCAATGCAGTGAGTTTACTTTTCTTGCCATTCCTGAAGCAGATAGGTCTCGACAGAACCCTTAACCTCCAGAGTGCCTTCTATTTTAATCATGTTTCAGTAAAAGTACATTCTTCCATGTTTGTAACAAGCTTTTCAACCTGTTTCTATGCAATTCTTTTTTAGTAAAGGTGGTTTTTAAAAAATGTTAACTGTTTGAAATAACATGCAGAAAGGAGATAGAAAGGAATTTATTACAGACAGTGGACAGTCTGATTTCCTTTTTGGTGCCTCCCTCTTTCTGTCCAAATCAGAATGATGGCCAGGACTGTATCCCAGTCCAGTCATTATGGTCAAAATGATCACACCTTACCTGATGGTGCCTCTTCTAACTCTGCGATCTCCACAATTTACGAGTCAGCTGGGAGATGGTTGAAAAGCCACATTATAACAAATTTCATCACGCTTTATTATACTGTTACAAGTCATGACCAGGGCATGGCTCAGTGTCAGCACTCCTCTCCCAATGAGAGTGTCACGGATTCAAGTCCCATTCTAGAGAAAACCAAGGTAGACGCTCCAGAGGAGCACTGCATTGTCAGATGTACTGTTTTATGTTGGACAAGTTTTTTAAAAAACCGTTAATGGGACCTGAGCCTCACTCACTGGATGAGCATTTGAGACTCCATTGTCCCTTTCAGGTGCACATGAGAACTCGCAACACTATTTAACATGGGGCTAGAGAGTTCTCCCCAGCATTTATTCTACAACCAACATCAGCACAGATATCAAAACTGAAAATACTGATGAATTGATGAACGATTATCCTCTTGAAACATTAACCCTATTTCTTTCTTTACAGATGCTGCCTGACCTGCTGAGTGTTTCCAACACTTCCTGCTTGGCCTGCTGTGTTCATCCAGCTCTACACCTTGTTATCTCACTTCCTGCTTTTAGTTGATTTCCAGCATGAATAACATTTTGCTTTGTGTGCTGCTGAAACAGATTATTTCATTGCTGTTTGTGAGAGCTTTCTGTGTGCTATTTGGTTAGCTAATTTCTTCTGGCTCTAAAGCACTTTAAGACATTTGGAGGTTATTAAAGGCTGGTTGCAAAATGCAGATTCTTTCTTTCAAACATTCAGTAACTGAAGCTCATTGCAATGATTTTATTGTTGATACCAAAGGTAAATGCAACCTGTCTGATTTCTTAATTCTATTGCATCCTCCCCCCTCCACCTCCCTTCTCGATTCTACGCAGGGCAAATTCTGGCACACCATGGGCCATGTGGAACATGGGAAACAATTGCTGTATCCTGAGGAAGCACTGTACCTTTTTGAGTGTGTAAGTATGCAAAGCTGTAAGGTCTGACATGCTAAAACTGCTATATACTGAAGAATTTTAAATTCCCCCTTGGGAATTATTTGCACAATCCTTGGGATTGTGCGGATGCTCAGCCCTTCTCTGTGGAGCCCTGATTAGGACTCCTGCTTTTATCTGCTCAAATGGAAACCAAGGGAGAGGTTCAATTTGTGATCCTGCTTTTGTTTGCCTGATGGGGAATCCATGATGACTTCACTCTCAAACCTTAGTAACACTACCATGATCCAATCACCGGAAATCATGTTTAAAGCAGGACCCCTGCTCCATTCTGATACCTACTCCCTCACCAACTTGACATTGGCATGCTGAAGTTCAACTTGCAGAAAAGCAGCAGGTAAGCTGCTATGACTATGTAACTGCTCCCTGTGCTCACAGGACTAGAATTGCCCCTTTACTCTGCAGTTCTGAGTCCATCTGCCCCTGAAAACATCTTCTCATCCCTGTTGTATCACTAAACTGACACTAAGGTTGCTGGTTTTCTATAGCGCTCTCTCTGAGGCCTCCTATTTGAATAAATACTTAACTGCAGTTTACTTGCTTTCCAGGGCTCCATACAGATATATTACAGGGATCTGCCGCTGTCCATTCAGGAATCGTACGAGATTTTACTGTCTGCCAGAACCATTCCATTGGAACAGTACCAGGTACTGGAAGTGACCTCACTTCTAAAACTAACTTTGGGTCATGGATGTGTATGATTTCATGGTGGATAATGCAACAAATATGTCAGCCAAACCAGTCTGAATCACCCGCAGCTCTTTTTTTTTTTGCATCTTTGGTCAATTTTTTTCTGGAACTAGTTTAAGCAGTCAGTGTGAAGAAACATATTAGGGGAGGAGACATAGGGGTTTTTACAGTACCCCTTGCAGATATCGTTCCTCCTGTGCACCTTTTTCCATTACAAATGGACGTCAAGACAATGCTGATGCTTACTCCTCTGACAAAAAATTTCAGAGCAATATTTCACTGACTCCATTGGCATTTTATACAGATGCTGTGCAAATAATCCATCACTCACCATATGTCCATTTGCAGTGATATTCACTCTCCTCTTCAAACTGAGCTGCACTAAGTCACTTTATTTTGAGTAGTGATGGAAGGTTTGCTCTACTGTTGAGTCTTCTTTGATAAGGCTGTTCACCACTTGTTAGTTGCAAGTCAGAGTGTGCTGGGCACTCTCGTTCAAGTTGCTTCTATTCTTGTGTTGCCTGGGAGCTTCAGAGGGTTCTGTGGTGTGTGAACAGCATCATGGTTCAATTTGTTTGTGGTGCTTGCACAGTGTCCCTGTTTACAGGAGTCCCTGATGGTAATCAAGAAATGGAGAGAAATGGTGCTCTTTACTCCTCTCCAGAGTCCTTGCTTGGACTCCAACTGTTGCCCTGGTTGAGATTAACACACCCCAGCACAGACCAGCGATTAGTCCTATTGTATCTGTGAACAGGAACTGCTCGATGGTAAACCTGTTCATCCCAATGAACCTAAGGAGCGTGATTAAATTATTTATAAAAGACTGACCAGGTGCATATGGAGAATAAGACTGCATTTTACTCAAGTTGGGCAGTTTGGAAACATTTAACCAAGAGATCTATACCCAAGCAAATTTTCCCACTCTCCAGCATTGGGAGAGTTTGGTTCTGTGGTAAGAGAGAAAGAGGTGTGAATCTGTTGTCTGTTAATGGAAGAAGTGACCTTTAGGTTTAAGATAACAAGGTGTAGAGCTGGATGAACACAACAGGCCAAGCAGCATCAGAGGAGCAGGAAAGCTGACGTTTCAGGGCTAGACCCTTCTTCAGAAATGGGGGAGGGGAAGGGGGTTCTGAAATAAATAGGGAGAGAGGGGGACGTGGATAGAAGATGGATAAAGGAGAAGATAGGTGGAGAGGAGACAGACAGGTCAAAGAGGCGGGGATGGAGCCAGCAAAGGTGAGTGTAGGTGGGGAGTTAGGGAGGGGATAGGTCAGTCCAGGGAGGATGGACAGGTCAAGGGGGCGGGATGAGGCTAGTAGGTAGGAGATGGGGGTAGGGCTTGAGGTGGGAGGAGGGGATAGGTGGGAGGAAGGTCGGGTTAGGGAGGCAGGGACAAGTTGGGCTGGTTTTGGGATGCGGTTGGGGGAGGGGAGATTTTGAAGCTTGTGAAGTCCACATTGATACCATTGGGCTGCAGGGTTCCCAAGCGAAATATGAGGTGCTTGTTCCTGCAACCTTCGGGTGGCATCATTGTGACACTGCAGGAGACCCAGGATGGACATGTCGTCTAAGAAACGGGAGGGGGAGTTGAAATGGTTCACGACTGGGAGGTGCAGTTGTTTAGTGTGAACCGAGGGTAGGTGTTCTGCAAAGTGGTCCCCAAGCCTCTGCTTGGTTTCCCCAATGTAGAGGAGGCCACAATGGGAACAGTGGATACGGTATACCACATTAGCAGTGTGCAGGTGAACATCTGCTTGATGTGGAAGGTCTTCTTGGGGCCTGGGATGGAGGTGAGGGGGTGAGGTGAAGGGGCACATGTAGCACTTCCTGCGGTTGCAGGGAAAAGTGCCGGGTGTGGTGGGGCTGGAGGGGAGTGTGGAGCAGACAAGGGAGTCACGGAGAGAGTGGTCCCTCCGGAAAGCAGATAAGGGTGGGGAGGGAAAAATGTCTTTGGTGGTGGGGTCGGATTGCAGATGGTGGAAGTGTCGGAGGATGATGCGTTGGATTCGGAGGTTGGTGGGGTGGTACGTGAGGACGAGGGGGATTCTGTTTTCGTTATTATTGCGGGGGGGGTGTGAGGGATGAGTTGCGGGAAATGTGGGAGACGTGGTCGAGGGCGTTCTCGACCACTGAGGGGTGAAGTTGCGGTCCTTGAAAAACGAGGACATCTGAGATGTTCGGGAGTGGAATGCCTCGTCCTGGGAGCAGATGCGGCGGAGACGAAGGAATTGGGAATAGGGGATGGCATTTCTGCAGGAAGGTGGGTGGGAGGAGGTGTATTCTAGGTAGCTGTAGGAGTCGGTAGGCTTGAAATGGATATCGGTTTCCAGGTGGTTGCCAGAGATGGAAACAGAGAGGTCCAGGAAGAAGAGAGAGGTATCAGAGATGGTCCAGGTGAACTTAAGGTTGGGGTGGAAAGTGTTGGTGAAGTGGATGAACTGTTCGAGCTCCTCGTGGGAGCACAAGGCGGCGCCGATGTAGTCATCGATGTAATGGAGGAAGAGGTGGGGTTTAGGGCCAGTGTAGCTACGGAAGAGGCATTGTTCCATGTAACTTACAAAGAGGCAGGCATAGCTTGGGCCCCTGCAGGTACCCATGGCCACCCCCTTTGTCTGTAGGAAGTGGGGGGAATTGAAAGAGAAGTTGTTAAGGGTGAGGATGAGTTCGGCTAAGTGGATGAGGGTGTCGGTGGAGGGGGACTGGTCGGGCCTGCGGGACAGGAAGAAGCGGAGGGCCTTTAGGCCAGCTGCATGGAGAATTCAGGTGTATAGGGACTGGACGACCATGGTAAAGATGAGCTGTTGGGGACCAGGGAATTGGAAGTTTTGGAGGAGGTGGAGGGCGTGGGTGGTGTCACGGACGTAGGTCGGGAGTTCCTGGACCAAGGGGGAGAAAATGGAGTCGAGATAAGTAGAGATAAGTTTGGTGGGGCAGGAGCAGGCGGAGACAATGGGTCGACCAGGGCAGTCAGGTTTGTGGATTTTGGGAAGGAGATAGAAGCGGGCGGTGCGGGTTTGGGGAACGACGAGGTTGGAGGCTGTGGGTGGGAGGTCACCTGAGGTGGTGAGGTTGTGGATGGTTTGGGAGATGATGTTTTTGTGGTCGGGGGTGGGGTCATGATCAAGGGGGCGGTAGGAGGAGGTGTCAGAGAGCTGGCGCCTGGCCTCGGCGATGTAGAGGTCAGTGCATCATACTACAACCGCGCCTCCCTTGTCTGCGGGTTTTATGGTGACGTTGGGGTTGGAGCGGAGGGCTGCACGTTCTGTGGGGGAGAGGTTGGAGCGGGTGAGAGGGGTAGAGAGGTTGAGGCGATTGATGTCGCGACGGCTGTTGGGGATGAAGAGGTCGAGGGAGGGTAGGAAGCCTTGGGATGGAGTCCAGGAGGAGGGGGTGTGTTGGAGGCGGGAGAAGGGGTCAGTAGAAGGGAGGGTTAGGCTCACGGTTAAAGAAGTAAGCGCGGAGGCAGCGGAAAAATTGTTCAACGTTCAAACGTGAGCGGTATTCGTTGCCTTTAGGTTTGTTGTCCAAATGTATCGCTACCAAGCATTACTTATTTAGTAATGAATATACTTTGTAAATAAAGTGCGCAATTTGTGTTAATGCAGGGAATTTAAGCTTGTTATTTGCATTTGGATTTTTGCACAAAAAATTATTTGTTCTTGCAATGTTTACTTGGTGTTCTGCAATGGTAGGGTTTTTCGCTGCTTCTAATGTTTAACGTTCGTGTGTAACACTGGCTGGAGGCCTTACAGCACCTGAAGACTGAGAAAGAGAATTGGTGTTTCAGGTCAGTGATCTTTCGGCAGGATTGGAGAAAGTAAGAGCTGAAAGGGCATTTATCTGAAATGTTAACTGTTTCTCCTTCCACAGATGCTGCTGTTGACCTATTGAGCATTGCCAGCACTGTTTTTATTTCAGGATATGACTGTTGTCACCATCCAACTTTTGTACTGGTTGAAGATAAAGTTTTGCTATATTCTCCCAAATGTTCTTTTCTTTGTTTCCAAAGGTCTACAGCCACTTGAAAAGACTGGGTTATGTTATAATGCGGTTTGATCCCAGGTAAGTTACTTCTCTGTCAGCGTTTCCCTGAGACATCGGGGAATTGGAATGGCCTAGTGCATGAATTGCAACAGGCTAGTATGCAGGTACAGCAAGCAGTTAGGAAATCTACTAAAATGATGTAGTTTATTGAGTGAGTATTAAGAAATATAAGGGTTATGCCTCAGTTTCATAGTGCATTGTTGAGATCACATCTGGAGTACTTTGTATAGTTTTGGTCACCTTATTGAAGGTAATGCAGAAGAGGTTCACTAGGCTGATACAAGAATGTCAACATTGTAGTATGAGGAGACATTGGTTCAACAGGAACCATATCCACTGGTGTTTAGAAGAACGAGAATGGATCTGATTGAAATGTATAAAATTCTACCAGGGCTGGACAGACTAAAGGCAGGGAGGATGTTTTCCTTGGCCAGGGAGTCTAGAACTAGGGGTCATAGTCTCAGTATGAGGGTCAGCCCAGTTAGGACTGAGATAAGGAAACAGTTCTCCATTCAGAGTGGTCAACCTGTGGAATTCCCTATCACAGAAGGCTGTGGGTCACTGAGAATATTCAAGAAAAATATTGATACATTTTTAGATATTAAAGGCATCAAAGGGTATGGGGAGAAAGCTGGAATATGGTGTTGAGATGGAGGATCAGACATGATCATATTGAATAGACTCGAAGGGCCAAATGGTCTACTCTTGCTCCTAGTTTCTACTTTAAAGAAGGATGTAAGTTCATTGAAGACAATTCAGAGAATACTAGAATGGGCAAGTTGTCTTACCAGAAAAGGTTGGACAGACAAGATTTGTATTTTGCATGAGCTTAGAAGAGTGGGAGGTGACTTGGTTGAAATGTTAAGATCTGAAGAAGTTTGATAGGATGGATGTGAAAGGATGTTTTGTCAAGTGGGAGAATCTAGTATTAAGAGTCATTATTTAAAAATAAGGGGTGACCCAATTAAGATAGAGACAAGACTGACTTTTTTTTCATCGTGTCTTTGAAACTCCTTCCCTCATAACTGAATGATTTATTGTCAGTGAAATGTGTAAAATGTCACCACACTCCACAGAAGATATTAAGATTTTAAGGTAGAGATTGATAGATTATTGTTAAGTAAGAAGATGGAAGTTTAATGGGGGGGGGATAGGTGGGAATGTAATATTGAGTTTACAATCAAGTCTGCAATGATCTTATTAAATGCGAAGCAGGTTTGAGGGACCGAATGGCCTGCTGCTACTGAATTGTATGCTTGATTGCCTTTTTGCTGTGTGAACTGTGCTCTTTTGTGCACCAGCCTCCATCACACTTTCTTGTACGTGTCCTGTCTTCCAAAGCTTCCTGGTGTTAACACTGGTGTTTAAAGAGAAGCTGTGTTGTGAGTGGATGCTGCACTAATCAACCACCCCCTCCCAGACTTTCAAAAGAGCAGACACATGCAACAATGGAGATACTGGCCCCAGTGGGAATGTCACTAGACAGCGTGACCAATGCTGCAGCAAGGCTGCAGGTTTAAATCTCACCACGGCAGCTGGTGAAAATGAAATTCATTTAATAAACCTGGAGTTAAAAGCTAGTCTCAATAAGAAGACCATAAGACATAGGAGCAGAAATTAGGCCATTCGGCCCATCGAGTCTGCTCTGCCATTCAATCATGGCTGATAAGTTCCTTAACCCCATTCTCCTGCTTTCTTCCCATAACCCTTTAGCCCCTTGATAATCAAGAACCTATCTATCTCAGTCTTAAATATACTCAATGACTTGGCCTCCACAGCCTTCTGTGGCAGTGAATTCCATAGATTCACCACTCTCTGGCTGAAGAAGTTTGTCCTTATCTCCGTTCTAAAAGGTCTTCCTTTTACTCTAAGGCTGTGCCCTCCGGGTCCTAGTCACTCCTACCAATGGAAGTATCTTCCTAACATCCACTTTGTCCAGGCCATTCAGTATTCTGAAAGTTTCAATTAGATCCCCCCTCATCCTTCTAAACTCCAATGAGTATAGCCCCAGAGTCCTCAAATGTTCCTCATATGTTAAGCTTTCCATTCCTGGGACCATTCTCGTGAACCTCCTTTGAACCTGCTCCAGGGCCAGTACATCCTTCCTGAGATATGGGGCCCAAAACTGCACACAATACTCCAAATGTGGCCTGACCAGAGCCTTATAAAGCCTCAGTAGTACATCCCTGCTTTTACGTTCAAGTCCTCAATGGTGACCATAGAGTCAGTGTTGGTTTGTGTAAAAATCCAACTGGTTCACTAATGCCTTTCAGGGAAGGGAATCGGCCAGCCTGACTTGATCCAGTCTGCATGTAATTCTAGCTCCAGTGGTTGGCTCACTGAGATGGTCCAGCAAGCCAATGCGGGACGGGCAACAAATCCCATGAAAGAATAAAGAGAAATACCATTAGCTGTAATAATCCCTGAAGCCATCAGCAGAACAAAGCAGAAGAGCACAACCTAATTCTCTCTAATTTGTTTATTTATCCTCGGGTTGTGGGCATCGCAGGCATGACTGGCATTTATTGTACAACCAGACATTGGTGTGGGGTTCATGTCAAGACCAGGGAAGCAGGACAGGTTTCCTTTCCTGAAGGACATTTGCGTTTCCGTTACTGAACGCTGATCAAAAACTGGGCAACAGTTTACAATTAGGATGGCAGTCGAACTCTGCTCTGCTGCTGTTTTGTGCTGCAGGCCAGGGCTTTCCATTGGGTACATAAACCACTTGCCTCACCCTAGAGAGCAGAGCACAGATTCTGTGCTGACAATCCAGTACAGTACTGAGGGAAGACTGTGCTGACTGAGCTGCTGAACCAACGTACGCTCAATACCCTCTGAGGTGAACATAAAAAGTCTCAGCGCTATTTACTGGGGAGCTATTCCCAAGCTTCCTGAACCTACGTTTATCTCTCAACCAACTTCCTAGAACAGATGATCTGGTCGCTATGACATTGGTGGTGGAATCCATGCGGGTGCAAGTTAGCTGCCGTGTTTCCTAAATTACAACATTGATTATGCTTTTAAAAAATCTTCATTGGCTGTAGAGTGCTTTGTGAAAGATGCTATATGAATGCAAGTTCTTTTTTTTAAAAGCACTATTTTCAGTTCCTACGAGCGAAAGTTGCACCTGGATTCTTCCCACGGTGATTTGGAAAAGCACCATCGCAAGAGGAAGCGGAGTCACAGCCAACACGGTGCCAGGTGCAAATGGGGGCAAGGGATCGCTGGGGTTGGGGGGGGCGGTGTGTGCTTGGCTGAATGAACAGGCTTCTCGGCAACTTCTTCACGGGTAGTTGCCAGATGAGGATAGTTTCACAATATCCAGAATGGAAGGCAGCCGAATGCTCACTGCAGACCTGTGTTTTGTGGGCTGGAGCTCGATGCCAGGCAGGACAAGCTTTGGTTTAGTTTTGTCACCCAGTGTCAATGTCCGGCTGTCTCAGGCCAGGCATTGGTATGGCTGCAAAGTGAGGCTCGTCGCTGTGCCAGATCCGTGCTCTTTAATCCTGAACCACCAAGAGCACTCCTGCTGCATGGTAAGAATTGCCAGATGCATGGGAGTGGAGTGGGGGTAAGAATCTTGGAAGCGATGGAGCATGAGGATCGCTTCGTTTGTGTGAATTCTTCCTGTTTACTAGCTTTTAATTTGGGTGCTAACTCTCATCTCCATCAGCTTTCTAAACTAAAAATGCCCAAAATGAGTGTTCTCCTAATCCGGCCATTTAAAATCATTGTTGTGTTGGAATCCTGACTGCATGGTCCTGTTTATTGTAATTGGTAGATGGGAATAACTTTGTCGTGATGAGTCACATTTGCCTGGCATCAGTTAAAGCATGTAGACACGCAACATATTTTCCGAACCATCGCAATGGGGATTCGATAACTGACTACCACACTCTTGGCCTTGGCTGAAAAAAAATTAACCAGGGCTGTCTCTCTGCCTGCTCTAGAGCTAGCTGCCCTTTTACCTAAATATGCCTATGCAGCTGCACCCAGCTTCATTCGTGACTGTATCTTGCCCATGCTGTCTCTCACTCGATCAGAAAACGTGGGCACTAGGGTGATTGCCACAGCAAGGGGCCAATGCTAGGACCAGTTCCGCAGCAAGGGGTCAAAACCAGCACAGGTGAGAAAAGGAACTTAACTATCCAAATACTCAAAGCCGCCTGACAATAGTTGGTCATTGTATAAGTGCAACTTATTGGGCCCAGGGACTGGTCTTAGCAAAATCAAATTCCCATCCTGTTTTCCGCCCAGCTCCTCCCCCACCTCCCCCCCGCCAAACAACCAATTTGCCATCACCCTAACACATCCTGTTTAGCGGTCCACATTTTGGAACATTTCATCCTCATGTGTTTTGTACTGACAGATACACTCCTTTCCTCTCTCTCACACACAGTTGAGTCACCCTGGGCTGTAGGCCAGTCCACTTTCAGTAAGGAAGACTGGTGTGTGTCGTTGAAATCTTACCTTTTTAAAAAAAAACAAACATGCCATGCCCAAGTGCTCTGATATTCTCGTAAAAACCAAAAAAAAACTGCGGATGCTGTAAATCAGAAACGAATACAGAAATAGCTGGAAAAGCTCAGCAGGACCGGCAGCAGCTGTGGAGAGAAATCAGAGATATCATTTTGGGTCTTTTTTGGGTCGAGCCCTGAGGAAGGGTCACTCGACCCGAAACGTTAACTTTGATTTCTCTCTTCAGATGCTGCTGGGCCTTTCCTGATATTCTCATGTTTGTTGTGGCCATTTTACTTCAGATGCTTCACATGGCTTTGTGGTCCTGAACTTGCAAGCAGTGAAGAAGTCACCTTTCAAGTGTTCTTATTTAATAAATTCCACAAAGAGACCGTGGTTCCATTGATCAGCACCTTCTTGAGTCACAGAGTCGTACATCGTAGAACAGACTCTTTGGTCCAACTCATCCATGCCGACCAGACATCCCAATCTGACCTAGTCCTATTTGCCAGCATTTAACCCATATCCCTCTAAACCCTTCTTATTCATGTATCCATCCTGATGCTTTTTAAATGAATTGTACCAGCCTCCATCACTTCCTTTGGCAGCTCATTCCTACATACACCTCACCCTCTGTGTGAAAAAGTTGCCCCTTAGGTCCCTTTTATATCTTTCCCCTTTCACCTTAAACCTATGCCCTCTAGTTTTCGACTCCCCTGCCCTGAGGAAAAGATCTTGGCTATTCAACCCATCCATGCGCGTCATGATTTTATAAATCTCTGTAAGGTCACCCCTCAGCCTCCGATGCTCCAAGGGAAAAAGCCCCAGTCTATTCAGCCTCTCCCTATAGCTCAAGCCCTCCAACACTGGTAGCATCCTTGTAAATCTTTTCTGCACCCTTTCAAGTTTCACAACATGCTTCTTGTATTAGTTTTGTCATTTTGGGTGAGTCATCTCACTGCAGGACAGAAACGTTTCGTTCCCATGAGTCATAAATTGCCCAAAATAGCATTCATTAAAAGAGTAGCACACAATGTACTTCTCTTAACTGTTCTGAATGCTTGCAGGTTTCTAAGTTAAGTCAGCAAGGTTTAAAACAACAATTCTAAGGCTTAATACTTTGAACTAATCTGATCTTGTCTTTGCCAATAGAGAGAGTTTTGCCTTTTATATAAATCTAATACTGCCTTTTTGCTTGTATTGACATGGTGCCTGTCTTCCTGTTTCCAAGCTTCAGACACTGCAGATAAAACAGAATTCTACAGATGTGAATGATCTTGTCTGTAAGCACCCATAACACCATCATTGCCAAATTTCAGGGTCTACTCAGTTCTGCATCACTTCTGGTCTTGCCATTCTCTGGGAACTGTCCCTTACAAGGACTCAATCTCACCTTTCTTGTACAAATATTCACACTCCTGTGCTAGGAACATGTGCTCTAGGTACTTGCATGTACAAGAATCCAGAAAAAGAGTTGGACAACAGCTACCAATACCATTCATCTTCTTCCCTCTGTATACATAGGTTGTCACAGTTACAACCCTGGGCGTTGGAAGATTGTTGTGTAGCCATTAGACAAGTATTTGAGATCTGTTTTGTTGAGTTCAGAGTGCAGCTAGCTGCATGTTTGCTTATTGTAGGGAGAGTCTATTCCCTTTTTGGATTGATATTATACTAATCCAGCCACTTCCTTTAAATAAACTGTTTCAGATCCAAGAAGAGCCACTGTGACCAACCAGCACAAACAGAGACAGAGGGACAGCAGCAGGGTGAACTTAGTCAGCAGGATGAACTTAGTCAGCAGGATGCCACTTGCAAGGCACTGGAACGGGACATTGCTAAAGCAGCTTTGGAACCACAACCACAAACCAAAGCAGACAAATTGAAAGAGATTGACGACAAGTCCTTGGGTATCGCCGGGCAGCAAGCTGAGCTGGAGCAGAAGGGCTGGTCTCAATGTGTGTCGGGGACCTCAGTTGCATCTTCCCCAGGGAGTCCAGGGGGCAGTTCGGTTGTCAGGAAACCCAGGTGGGATTTCAGCAGGATAAAGTTCCCCAATATTGGACGCGACTGCCCACAGACCAAGCTCACTGCACTGGACCCCACTCTCCTGCCACCGAACATACCAGGCCGTGCCTCTGACGAAACCGCCTGGCAACAGAAAATAAACCTGAAGCGCGAGAAGCTGTCCATTAGAGAGCAGGAGAGGATGAAGAGAGAAAGCCGATATAAAACAGACGTCAATAAGGACAAGCGGGTGAGGCAGTGCACCAACTGGAAGGAGTACAAGGAGCTGCTCAGGTGGAAGCGTGCCAATAATAAAAAGTTACCTGCCCACCTGTGGAAGGACAAGGTGCAGCCACTTATCAAACCAGGCCAGGTCAGCTCAGCAGGTAGGCCGAAGGACATCTGGGTCATGCAGCAGGAATGTGCCTGCAGACCTGGGCTCTGGGTGCTCACTGTTGGATCTGGGTAGGGCAGGAGAGGGTACTTGTGCTGTAATGTTGGCTCACATTTCAGAGAAACTGCGTTAACAGTCGTTGACACCGTTTTCAGCGGGAGGAGGTGCAGTGTTTATGATGGCATTCCAATAAGCACTCGGAATAATTACCTGCAGAGATCCTGAAACCCCTGTCTTCAGAGCTGATAATTAACCCGTCTCACACCATTCTTCAAGTGCTACATCATCACCATTGCTCCTCATACTAATAGGTTGTTAAATTCTCAGGAATTCACTAAATTATTTTGGAAAGCAAGAAGTGCATTCCCGTTCTTAAAGGGGAGTAGGAATGCTGTAACAGAGTCTCTGTGCTGTATGAATGGTCTGTGTTCTCCGATTTAAAAAGATTTGAAGTGGCACAAAAAATTAACATATAGAAAGTTTATCTGCTTTTAACCTGGTTTTAGTAAAGTTTAATCAGAGATAGTAGGAACTGCAGATGCTGGAGAATCCGAGACAACAAGGTGCAGGGCTGGATGAACACAGCAGGCCAAGCA
>NC_063354.1:42760324-42780735 GCF_021869965.1 Rhincodon typus | reverse complement strand
CCTAGACCCTTCATCAGAAAAGGGTCTAGGCCCGAAACGTCAGCCTCTCTGCTCCTATGATGCTGCTTGGCCTGCTGTGTTCATCCAGCCCTGCACCTTGTTGTTTAGTAAAGTTTAGATTGTTCTCCATGCCCCTATGACTGAACCACAGGCTGAAATGATCATAGTCAGCATAATTCTTGTGAATGAGCATCACTTCCATACCAATGATCTTAACGCCTCAGGCCATCTTTGCTATCGAAAACTATATGGACTTTTTGAGAGTGCCTCCTTTTTAAAGTGTCCATCTCTTTGCCTTCTACCTCAACGGTGCCGATCTCTCACAGTGAATTGGACACCTGGGTCCTTGTTCTGTCTATTACCCTTAATTGAGCAGCAAACAGAGGTGCGCAATTAACAGAAATAGTAAGAACTGCAGATGCTGGAGTCAGAGATAATACTGTGTGGAACTGGAGGAAAACAGCAGGCCAGGCAGCATCAGAGGGGCAGGAAAGTTGACGTTTCGGGTCGGGACCCTTCTTCAGAAACGTCCTGACCCAAAATGTCAACTTTCCAGCTCCTCTGATGCTGCCTGGTCTGCTGTGTTCCTCCAGCTCCACACTCTGTTATCTCTGTGCAATTAGCAGGCTCCCTCTTGTGAAGTTGTATTAGTGGGTGCACTGATGTATTGTAAAGAAACCACTCAGACAGACTTGTAGCATTCAGACCTATACTTTGGTATTAAAACCCACAACTTTCTGAAAGAGTACGACTTGGTGAATGTTGCTTTAAAGATGGGATATTAGACCAGATGTCAACTCTGTACTTTGTGTGTAACAGTTATAATTGGATAATAAGTATTTTGGAAAGATGAGGTAGCAATGGATTTGAATGTCGTTTATCAATCATGTGTTTTGGAAACACCCCTACTTGGGTTTTGATTTCCCAGACACGCTGGGAATAAGTTACAATTTCACTGGAAAGGAACATTTGCAAATATTTGTGATATGTAAGATAATTAGAAACTGCAGCCACATGCTACTGAAACTGTCATGTGAGACATCAAAGATTTCCACTGCACCACTTCCAGAACATTTGACCATCTGTGTAACCGAAATTTATGCCAGTCAGAGAGACATCATAGTCCATAAAAAAATGCCTTTCACAAAAATGTGCAATATGGATTGATTGTCAGTCAGGGCTGAGTTGGGTATTAATGTTAGCTGGAGAGAGCGCTGGGATTGTTCCCTGGAGGCTGGTTTGTGAAATTACAGTCCAGGCCACACTCCCACACCCTCTTGTACACACACACACAAACAAAGACCTGGGAGAAGGCTACAATCTTGACTGGGCATGTGCACTTTTGGTCACACTGTTATAGGAAGGGTATTGTTAAACTGGAGAGGATTCAGAAAAGATTTACCAGGAAGTTGCTGGGAATGGAGGGTTTGAGATATAAAAATAGACTGGAAAGGCTGGGACTTCTTTCACTGGAGCAGAGGAGATTGAGGGGTGACCTTATAGAGGTTTATAAAATCATGAGAGGTTTAGATAAGGTGAATGACAAAGCCCTTCCCTAGGGTGGAGGAGTTCAAAACTAGGGGGGTATATTTTTAAGGTGAGAGGCGAAAGATGAGGGGTAACTTTTTTGCACAGAGAGTGGTTCATGTGTGGAATGAACTGGTGGAGGCAGGTACAGTTACAACATTTAAAAGACATTTGGATAAGTACGTGAATAGGAAAGGTTTGGAGGAATATGGACTAAACACAGACAAGTGGGTCTAGTTTAGTTTGGGAACATGGTATGGACTGGTTGGGCTGAAGGGTCAGTTTCCATGCTGTATGATTCTGTGGGTGGAAATTATTTTAATAAAATTCAAAATGATGCACAAATCAAAGGAAAGGAGCCAGAGGGTTGCCAGTACCCAATGAACTTAGTCCAGCATTTTCAGTAAAAACCGAAAGGACTGCGGAAGCTGTAAATCAGGAACAAAAACAGAAGTTGCTAGAAAAGCTCAGCAGGTCTGGCAGCATCCGTGAAGAAAAATCAGAGTTAATATTTTGGGTCCAGAGACCCTTCCTCAGAATGTTCTGAGGAAGGGTTACTGGACCCAAAATATTAACTCTGATTTTTCTTCACAGATGCTGCCAGACCTGCTGAACCTTTCAAGCAACTTCTGTTTTTGTTCCAGCACTTTCAGTATCTGCTACAGTGCAATTGGTAGCACTCATGATTCTGAGGCAGAAAATGGTGGGTTGAGTCCCATTCCTTTGTGTAGAGTACAACATTCAGAAAGGCCCTGGAGCAATACTGAGGACAATCTGTACTGTAGGAGATCCTGTCAGATGAGATTTGAATTAAATTGAATTCTTGTCTGTCCCTTTGGGTGGGCATTAAAAATCCTATGGCACTGTTCTGAAGAGGAACAGGAATGCTCTGTGTGATGTCTTGGCCAATGTTCATCCCTCGACTAATGTTTATGTAAGTAGATTCCTTGGTCACTCTATCCCTATTTGTAGGCCCTTGTGTGTAAGCTGGTATCAAACGGCAACTCCATCTCATTGCTTCATCGGCTGTGGCTGCTGAGATTGTGCAAGCTGTCAAATAATGCAAGTTGTTACAATTTGCAAATTGATTTTTGTCTTTCTAATAATCTGTTACTTTCTTCTCTCAAAGGAGAACTGCAACAGCACATCTGCATCATGCAGTCTACACACATCTTGGATCAAACTCCTTGGTAAGTTCTTACTGGGCAATATCTGTGATCATTTGCATTCTGAGAATTATGCACCATTTCACTGTTAACATAATGCCCACTACAGTGCTGCATCTTCTGGCACCAGAGCAGAGACAGACCCAGTTACATTTTTGTGGCTGCAAATAGTTGAATTGTTACATATGCTTTGACATGGTTAGGACACATTTATAGATTGCAGATAATACTAGTTGCCTTCACACTCCTCCACAAATTCCGTGCCCACACCACTAATTTCCTCTGTCAAACTAGTGACTGAACCAAACTATTCATTGTGTGTTAACACAAGCTTAATCTGCTAAAGGTACCTGAGGCCGCAACACTGCCCTGATTTGAGAAACAGCTAAAGGCAGGGTTGCTGCTTTGGAAGGTTGGGGTAAAATGGGCAGAAAAACTTCTACATTCTCACTCAGTAATCAACATTTCTCCATCAGTGATATCAAATAATAATTAACAGTTGATTTGAGGAAATCAAAAAACAGCAGTTTTATTTTAATGCTGCTGTGGTATTTTGCTGTCAGAAATTGCCATGGTACTGCAGTAATTTCTCCTCTGAATCAGAAGATTGTATGAAATACCAAAGATTCAATGCTTGTTAGGCAGCATCTTGGCATATACTTTTCCAGTCAGAGTTTTGATTTTTTTTTCACTCTCACTTCACAAACTCCATCACACTGATTACCTGTTTCAGATATATAGATCCACTCAAGTACTCGATCCAATTATCCCTTAACTAATATAATCATCACCTGTTCCTGACTTCTGTTTGGGCATTGCCACCCGATGATAACAGATTGCTCTTACATGTTCCACTGAACAGACGTGAGTATATACTCTAGATCCTTAGATGATAACACTAACTCCATACTTAAAGTTCTGCATTTGCTATAAAAGTGCTCTGGGATGCCCTTGCATAAGACCAAAAGATAACAATCTCCATGTGTCCGTGTGGATTTCCTCTGGGTGCTCCGGTTTCCTCCCACAGTCCAAAGATGTGCAGGCTAGGTAGATTGGCCATGCTAAATTGCCCATAGTGTTCAGGGATGTGTAGATTAGGGGGGGTTATAGGGATGGGTCTGGGTGGGTGCTCTGAGGGTCGGTGTGGACTTGTTGGGCCGAAGGGCCCGTTTCCACACTGTAGGGATTCTATGAATGTAAAAAAAAGAGCAGAAGTTGGCTGACCCATTGACTATACTTTGCCATTCAATGACATCATAGCTGACCTGATAATTCCACTTTCCAGCCTTACCCCCATAACTCTTGATTCCTTTCAAGACTAAAAATCCGTCCATCTCAACCTTGAATGTAAAAACTGAAAGAACTGCGGATGCTGGAAATCAGAAACAAAAACAAAAATTGCAGGAAAAGCTCAGCAGGTCTGACAGCATCTGTGGAGAGAAATCAGAGTTAACATCAGCAGACCTGAAATGTTAGCTCTGATTTCTCTCCACAGATGTCGCCAGACCTGCCAGGCTTTTCCAGCAATCAACCTTCTGTGTACTTGATGACCCAGCCTCAACAGCCCTCTGCAGTAAAGAATCCCACAGGTTTACCACCCTCTGCAAGACAACAAATTCCTCCTCATCACTGTTTTAAATGGGTGATTTCTTCCTCTAAGATTTTGCTTGCCGGTTCTAGACATTCTAACTAGGGGAAACAATCTCTTCACATTTATCCTGTCAAGCCCCCCCAAGAATCTTATGTTTCAATAATGTCTTCCTTCATTCTTTTAAATCCCAATGGGTACAAGCTCAACCTACTGAATCTCTCCTCATAAGAAAGTCAATCCATACCCAGGGTCAACCTAGTGAACTTTCTGGGAACCGTCGACAATACCAGCATACCCTTCCCTAGATAAGGGGATCAAAACTGTTCAGGTTTCTAGCTATGGCCTTGTATAGTTTTAGCAAGAACCCCTATTTTACTGCATTCCCATTGAAATAAACTGTAATATTGCATTTGCTTTCCCTGTTACTTGCTGAACTTGAATACTTGCCTTTTATAAATCATGCATTAAGATCCCCAAATCCGTCTGTACTGCAGCTTTCTGCAGACTTTCTCCATTTCAATAATATTCAGCTCTTCTATTCTTCCTACCAAGGTGCATAATTTCACATTTTCCCACATTATATTTCATCTGCCAAGTTTTTGCCCACTTAACCTGCTATATCGCCTGTGGACTCCTTGTTTTATCCTCACTGCTTGCCTTCCCACCCATTTTTGTGTCATCTACAAATATGGTGATAGTACATTCACTTCCATCATCCAGCTCATTTGAAATATATGATAAATAATTGTGGCCTAAGCACTGATCCACTAGTTACAGATTGCCATCCTGAAAATGCCCCCATATTCCCAATTTTCTTATTCATTTTATTTAGTTAACCAATCTTCCTATCCATCTATCTGTTATATTAATAAGTATCCTTGAGTGAGGTACCTTATTGAATGCCTTTTAGAAATCCAAATATATTATGTCTGTTGCTTCCCCTGCTTCGAACCTTGCCAAAGAACTGTAATAAATTTGTCAGGCATGATTTCCCCTTCACGAAGCCAAACTGACTCCACTTAATTATAAGTAAAAACCGAAAAGACTACAAATGCTGTAAACCTGAAACAAAAACAGAAATTGCTGGAAAAGCTCAGCAGGTCTGACAGCATCTGTGGAAAGAAATCAGAGTTAACATTTCGGGTCGAGTCTCCCTTCCTCACACCTGCTGAGCTTTTCCAGCTATTTCTGTTTTTGTTTCTACTTAATTATATTCTGTTTCTAAAATGCTCTATTACATTCTTTATAATAGACTCTTAACAGGCTCCTAGTGCTGGATGTAAGCTAACTGGCCTATAGTTACCTGCATTTTGTCTCCCTCCCTTTTTGAATAAGGGTGTTACATTAGCAGTTTTCCAAATCTCTGGAACTTTTCCAGAATCTAAGGATTATCGCCTGCGTATCCACTATCTCTGCAGCTACTTACTTTAAAATCCGATGATGCATCCCATCAGGTCCAGAGGACTTAATGGTCTTTAGCCCCATTAGCTCCTCAGGTACTTTTTCTCTAGTGATAGTCATTGTGTTTATTTCCTTTTTCCATTTTAGCCCAGTTATTATTTATTATTTCTGAAGTGCTATTAGAATTCTGCACCTTGAAGCCACTTCCTAGTTCCCCTTTGTTATTTCCTTACCCTCGTTCTCGAAGGGGCCTGTATTTACTGTCATCTCTCTCCTTTTTATATATTTAAAGAATCTCTTGCGGTCTGTTTTATATTACCTGTTGATTCACCCTCTTAGTGTATTTTCTCCTTTCTTTGTCATCTTTTGCTGGCTTTAAAACTTTTCCAATCCTCTGATTTACTATTAGAGTCATAGAGTTGTAGAAATGTACAGCACGGAAACAGACCCTTCGGTCTATCTCATCTATGCCGATTAGATATTCTAAATTAATTTAGTCCCATTTGCCAGCATTTGGCCCATATCCCTCTAAACCCTTCCTATTCATATACCCATCCAGATGCCTTTTAAATGCTGTAATTGTACCAGCCTTCACCACTTCCTGTGGCAGCTCATTCCATACATGCACCACCCTCTGCATGAAAATGTTGCTCCTTAGGTCCTTTTAAAATATTACCCCTCTCACCTTAAAACTATGCCCTCTAGTTTTGGACTCCCTCATCCCAAGGAAAAGACCTTGTCTGTCAGCCTGTCCATGCCCCTCATGATTTTATAAACTTCTGTAAGGTCACCCCTCAGCTTCCAACACTCCAGGAAAAAAGGTCCAAGCCTATTCAGCCTCTCCCTTTAGCTCAAATCCTCCAACCCTGGCACCATCCTTGTAAATATTTTCTGAACTCTTTCAAGTTTAACAACCTCCTTCCTGTAACAGGGAGACTAGAATTGAACACAGTATTCCAAAAGTGGCCTAACCAATGTGCTGTATATCTGCAACATGACCTCCCAACTCCTAAACTTAGGGCACCGACCAATAAAGGCAAGCATACCAAATGCATTCTTCACTATCCTATCTACTTATGACTCCACTTTCAAGGAACTGTGAAGCTGCACTCCAAGGTCTCTTTGTTCAGCAACACTCCTCAGGACCTTACCGTTAAGTGTATAAGTCGTGGCCTGATTTGTCTTCTCAAAATGCAGCACCTCACATTTATCTACATTAAACTCCATCTGCCACTCCTCGGCCCATTGGCCCATCTGATCAAGGTCCCGTTGTACTCTGCGGTAACCTTCTTCACTTTCCACTACACTACCAATTTTGGTGTCATCTGCAAACTTACCATACCTCCTATATTTACATCCAAATCATCTATGTAAATGACAAAAAGCAGCGGAC
The DNA here is from genome assembly GCF_021869965.1 of Rhincodon typus. Taxonomy (NCBI): domain Eukaryota; kingdom Metazoa; phylum Chordata; class Chondrichthyes; order Orectolobiformes; family Rhincodontidae; genus Rhincodon; species Rhincodon typus. The sequence goes on along the minus strand of NC_063354.1, from coordinate 42,773,657 downwards.
TCTGCACTGATCCTTGTAGTACACCGCTGTTTACAGACCTCCCGTCTGAAAAACAACCCTCCACCACACCCTCTGTCTCCTGCCTTCGAGCAGTTCTGTATCCAAATGACTAGTTCTGTCTCTATTCCATGTGATCTAGCCTTGCTAACCAGTCTATCATGCAGAACCATGTCAAATGCCGTACTGAAGGCCATATAGATCACATCTACCACTCTGCTTCGTCAATCCTCTTCGTCACTTCTTAAAAAAACTCAATCAAGTTAGTGAGAGAGATTTCCCATGCATAAAGCCACGTTAACTACCCCAATCAGTCCTTGCTTTTCCAAGTACATTATCTTTGCCACCTTCTATTTTTATTTCTTTTCATTTGATACTATCCTCAACTTTCCTGCTTAATTTTTCTTTCTGACTGGAATATATCTTTGCTGTGAGTGTTGACCTATATTTTTTAACCTCTGCCATTGTTCATCTACCATGTTTTGTGCTAAACTCCTTTCCCTGTCTACTCTAGCTGACTTTGACGTTGTGAAAATCATTTTATGAGTGTAATTTTATCTCTTTCTAACTGATGAGTTTGTTAACTTAACCTTTTCCCCAACTGTGCTGTTCAGGCTGCAGGAAGCCTCTGACAAAATAAAGATCGCCTTCGATGTGTACCAGGCTGATACTGTGGCGGAATTCCGTAAAACCCAACCTGGAAAACCCTTTTCAAGAATGTGTGTTTGCAGGTATGGCACAGTACAGAGTTGAATTGTTGACTACATCTCTGAAGCATAGTGCCTTAGAAAGGTATTGCACCTGTTAGTGCAGAACAAACAAACACAATTTGAGCCTTTTGGATCATAACGTCTGCTCCACCATTTAACAAGATCATGGCTGATCTGGCCCAGGCCTCAACTCTTCTTTTGTGCTCATTTACCATAGCTCTCAACTCCCCGATGTTTCAAAAATCTAGCTACCTCCTCTTTTAAATGCTTTCTATGATTTCTGCTCCACAACTCTCTGGGTTAGAGAATTCGAGGCATTCACTCTTTGCTAGAAGAAGAAATTCCTTTGCATCTCAGTTTTAAACAAGTGGCCCCTTATTCTGTGATACTCTGTATTTTGAGATCCCCTCCACTACATTTAAAAAGCATCTGGATGGGTGTATGAAGGGTTGAGAGGAATATGGGCCAAATGCTGGCAAATGGGACTAGGTCAGTTTGGGATGTCTGGTCGGCTGAATCAGTGGATGAGTGGTCCAAAAGGTCTGTTTCTGTGCTGTTTGACTCTGGTGTCTATTTTGCTCAGTAAACTGACTGACGAGCATGAAAGTTAGGAAGTCAGGTGCTCATAGTGAACGTGTCATTAGCATGGGAGTTAGCACAGTGATCTGATTTTCCTCTCTCTTGCCCTCTTAAGTGGATTGATTCAGGCCATACATGGTTAAATAATGCTCCCCAACTTTCCCAATCCCATACACCCTGTGAACCATGATCAATATTGTGCCTTCATCATTTGAGGTTTGGGGAAGCCTTTATAGAGATGCATTTGCTGTTAATACCTGGCTGCCAAAGTTGCATGTCTCTTGTCCCTGTCAGTAATATTACAAATGGCTCAAATCCCTCTTTATCATTTAGTACGTAATTTGTTCTCCTGTAAATTTTTACTGCCAAATCTACATTAGCTATGAAACATACTTCTCAATAAGAAATGCCCAGGAAATTAATAGCCATTTAGAACCAAGATTCTAGATTCTGGTTTACCTATAAACCAAACACACTGCTTGTCTCCTGGAGAGACCAGAGCTTTAGCCTCTGGAGTGAAGTTTGCCACCAAAAGATGGAAATGTAAATAGTGGAAATACTCAGCAGGTCTGATGGTACCTATAGGGAGAGAAACAGAGTTTATGTTTCCCATCGATGACCTTCAGAGCTGCTTGGTACTAGAGAGTCTGCTTCTGGCTTAACTGCAGTTTGAAACTTAGATAATGCATTTTATTCCGTTATTTAATCCAGATTTAAAATTCCACTTCCATGCAGTCAGATAAATGACAGCACTAAAGGAGGCCATATGACCCATTATACCTGTGTTGGTGATGTCCTACACCAGGTGCTACATGACTCCTTGTTTCCTTGATCTTTCTCTATAATACATCTGTTGCATTTTGATTTTGAAGCTTAGTGTGTGGGGACAAGTTCCAGTACAGGAGCTATATCTTTGGCCTAAAGCACTGATTTTTCTTATCTTTAAAACACTGTTGGACATTTTAGCTATGGATTCCACAGAGTTTGATGGCCTTTAAGCTTCCTAGTTTCTAACATGTCAGAGGTAGCTCAGTTGGTATAAAACTTGCTACTGAATCAAAACGTTGTAGGTTCAAGTCCCACTCCAGAGACCTGAACATACATGCACTATACCAAATCCTTGTTCTATGCAGAGGATAGGGGCACGGATGTCACGAGGATAACACCAGCGCTATAATAGAAATTCTCCATCTACTGTGAAGGCCCACACAGTCCATCAGGATCAATCATTTAGGGGAAGAAGGGTCAGGTCTGGAGTTGATTTAGCAAGTTATGTGAATCTGTGTATAACAAAGACCGAGTGTACAGTGCAGTAGCAAGGCAGTGCTGCGTGGTCACGGGTCTAATGTTTTGACTGCAATGTTAACTCAATGCCTTGCCTGTACTCTCGGTGAAATTAACAGAAGATAGTGAACACGGTTCAAAGATAATTAGTTGCCTTTTGTCAGACAATAAGCATGAGGGAAATCCCACTTGAATTTGTCCTCACCAATCTATCTGACATAGATGGGGAGGTGATGGCCTAGTGGTATTATTGCTAGACTACTAATCCAAAAATTCAGTTCATGTCCTGAGGACGGGGGTTCAAATCACATCAATGGAAAAAAAAAGGAATTAAAAATCTACTGATAAACCATGAAACTATTGTCGAAAAAATCTCTCCAGCTCACTAATGTACCTCATGGAAGAGAAAATCTGTCATCCTTATCCAATCTTTCCTACTTGTTACTCCAGATCCACAGCAATGTGGTTGACTCTCAATTGCCCTGTGAAATGGCCTAGCAAGCTATAAAGTCTCAAAGAAATGAAACTAGACAGATCATCTGGCCGACCTAGGTACTGGAAAAGGCTGGCAGAAATAGCCCTGTCGACCCTGCAAAGTCCTCTTTCGCTAGTGCCAAAATTGGGAGAGCTGAAATAGCCACACTCATGGAATCCACTCCCTGCCATCACCGATGCTCAGTAGCAGCAACGTGTACTGCTTACAAGATGCACTGCAGAAACTCACCAAAGTTCATCAGGCAGCACCTTCCAAACCCATGACCATTTCCATCTAGAAGGACAAGGGCAGCAGATATATGGGAACACTACCCTCTCCAAGCCACTCACCATCCTGACTTGGAAATGTATCGCCATTCCTTCACTGTTGCTGGGTCAAAATCCTGGAATTTCCTCCCTAAAGGCATTGTGGGTCAACCGACAGCAGGTAGACTGCAGCAGTTCAAGAAGGCAGCTCACCACCACCTTCTTCAAGGGCAACTAGGGATGGGCAAAAATGCTGGCCAGTCAGCAATGCCCACATCCCTCAAACGGATATATAAAAAAAATCATTTTATAGTGCTGAAAGATGCTATATAAATAAGGTTCTTGCGAAGATTTGGAGCTCGGGTTGTGGATGAGGTTGTTAGCTTGCTCGCTGGGCCTGGCTGGTTATCATACAGACATTTCGTCACCAAGCCAGGTACTGCCATTAGTGCAGCCTCCAACGAAGCAATGTTGTTCTATGCTGCTTGGTACTCCAAGCGGAGTCGAATAACATTGCTTCATCGGAGACTGCACTGATGATGTTACCTAGCATGGTGAGGAAGCGTCTGTGCGATAACCAGCCAGCTCGGCGGGCGAGCAACCCAACAACCTCATGCTATATAAATGCAAGTCCTTTATTTCTTTTCTAACATATGTTTTCTCCTTTGCCCTGATGTACCTGCAGCTTTGATGGGCCAGTGCCAGACCTGCGAGCTATGAAGAAACTAGCCTTTCAGAGTGGTGAAGTTCCTGTTGTGTTTGCTGTGGTGGATAATGGAGATATTTCTTTCTACACCTTTAAAGAATTCAAACTGCCTGTGGATGTCTACCCCTGATGGTGTTGGAGCTTTGGACAACCAGCAGTTCATTGCACATGCTCTCAGGGATATTGAGGACGCTAACCTTACAGTTAGTAAGCATTGGTCATCAATGTTTCTCCAAAGGTTTTTGTCCTCCTCGTAGTGTGTGGGCTATTTGGTGGTCCGATCCAATTGAGTAATAAGACTGTTGCTGAGATAGCAATCAATGATTATGTCTAACGGAATTTTCAAAATGATATTTTTACCCCTCTGTTTGAAGAAAGCTTGAGCTTTAGAAAGAAATTCCAGAGTCCCTCTCCCTTTATTCTTGCTGAAATATTTATATTCAGAATTCAGATAGTACCAGGAAAAAAGCCATTTATGATGTAGAATTGGTTGTCTTCAGTTGCTCTGGAAATAAGAGAAAAAGTCCAAAATATGTTGGCTTGTTTTGCAATGTTAGTGATTTTGCAAACTTGTCAAAACTTCTATTTCATATTGGGCCTAAACATTGTCATGGGTTCACGTAATTGTCTCACTTCCTCCGTCACACATGTTGTCTCTTTCCTATCTAAGCAACAACAGGTTTACATAGTACCTTTGAAGTAATAAAACATCCTGAAAAAAACTTCACTAGTGTTTTAATATAAAATAAAGGATGCTGAGGCACAGACAGTAATGTCAAGTCAGATAAACCAAAGCTCGGGCAAAAAGAGTTAGGCAAAAAGAGCATCTTAAAGGAGGAAAGCAAGGTAGAGATGCACAGAGGTTTAGGACAGTGTCTATGTTGTCAAGCACCTTGTGTGTTGCAGGATTTTCTAAAAGCACTGGTCCTGTAGCATTTACTATAGCTGGTTATGATTTGGGTTTTTATTGGGTGAAAGTTGTTTAATAGCTACCAAGTGTTAACATAGGAGGTTAGAACTGGGAGAGAATGTCTGGAGAGAAGGAGATATTAAGGACTGCAGATGCTGGAAGCCAGAGTCTATAGGTGTGGAACTGGAAAAGCACAGCAGGTCAGACAGCATCAGACAAGCAGGAAAGTCAGTGTTTTGGGCCGAAACCCTTCATCAGGACTGGAAGGGAACCACTGGAGTTTCTCTTTAACCAATATTTATTTTTATTATTGCTTTTTATAACTATTAGTTTGAACAACCAGTTTCACATTGTAGGATTGAAATAAAATCAGATACCAATTTGTTACTCAAGGAAATTTTTAGAAGTCAGGTTTTTTTTAAAAAATGGAGAAAGAGCTGAATGTAAAAATTGCTTCCCAGGAAGCAAGATTTGTTTAGTAACAAAAGGTTTTACACTGTTGTATGAATACTTCTGTGTAGTGAAAGATCTGCAGCAGCATAGAATTACATTTCTTTACAAAGATACTACATGCTGATTCATTAGCCTCCACTTATCAAAGAGAGATACATTTTAAGGAGCACCAGTTGTCTAAAACAGCTCCATCTCTGACCGACTTCAATGCATCATATTTCATTCAAGTAACTTGTTGATACTTGCTGCATGTTTGACATTTTGACCGGATAATGCTGTCAGTATGCTTTTTTGAGTTCACTGTATTCCTTGATTCAAATGTATATTTTTTTCTATTCTGATATTCAGTTACTGCAATACCTGCATCACCATTTTCCACAATACAATAAACCTCTTAATAAAATGAAAGACAGTGTTGTGTGGACTTTACCCTCAGTTTTAGACATTATAATGAGCCACATTGGCAGACAAAGTGTCTTTCAAAAGAGAAGTAAAACCGAGGCACTGTTGGGCCCCCCTTGGTGGATGTAAAATATTCCATGGCACCATTTTGAAGAAGCACAGAATACCTGGCAATTTTTTTCAAACATTGTTAAAACAGATTGGGCTGTATGTTTTGTGGAGTGTTGAGGGTGAACTGTCACCGGCCACAGCTTAAGAATATTGGCAATATGGATTGGGGGCAGGTGTGAATTCCTTTTACGAAGAGTATGACGCAGATATGATGGGCTAAATAGCCTCCTTTAGCCCTGTAATCATTCAATGATGCCACACGTAGATTCATCATAGAATCCCTACAGTGTCGAAGCAGGCCATTTGGCCCATTGAGTCCACACCAACCCTCCAAACAGCATCCCACCCAGATCGTATCCCTTTGCCCCCGCATTTCTGATGCCTAATCCATCCTAACCTGCACTTCTTTGGAGTGTGGGAGGAAACCAGAGCACCCGGAGGAAACCCGTACAGACACGGGGAGAACGTGCAAACTCCACACGCAGTTGCCCAAGGGTGGGATCAAACCCGGGTCCCAAACACTGTGAGGTAGCAGTGTCAACCACTGAACCACCGTACCACCCTGTCCTGAAGTTGTGGTCTGTCACTTCAGACTCTTAACACAGACAGTGTAGGCATGATGTGGAGGTGCCGGTGTTGGACAGTGCAGAGTACTTCTCCCTCCCTCCTTCCAGGTCCAGCAAATTACTGGGGGAAAAAAGGTGTGAGTTTAATTTCGTTACCCCCACATCATTATTTGAAACTCCTTAAATATTCACAACTTATTCATTTAGCTGCGACTGGACTTCAGCAGTGTGAATAACTACATTTCAAACCAAATTGGCCCTGAAAAACATAGTTTTATTATTGCGGATGCTGATATATGATCAAATAGTTACTTGGACAAATTTACCATCAGCCCATGTTTACATTGCAATCTTTACTTGGTGTAAACGATTTTAAAAGTGATTTAAATCTACTGTTTTTGATTCCTATTTGTATGCTGTGAAAAACTTTTAATGTCATAGAGTTACAGAGCTGCACAGATGGAAATGGACCCTTTGGTCCAACTCATCTATGCTGACCAGATATCCTAAATAAATCTAGTCCCATTTGCCAGCAATTGGCCCATATCCCTCTAAACCCTTCTATTCATGTACCCATCCAGATGCCTTTTAAAAGCTAAAATTGTACCATCCGCCAACACTTCCTCTGGCAGTTCATTCCATACACGAACCACACTCTATGTGAAAAAGTTGCCTCTTAGGTCCCTTTTCAATTTTTCTCCTCTCACCTTAAACCTATGCCATCCAGTTTTGGACACCCCAACAGAGGGAAAAAACCTTCGCTATTCACCCTATCCATGCCCCTCATGATTTTATAAAACTCTACAATGTCATCCCTCAGCCTCCGATGCTCCAAGGTAAATAGCCCCGAGGTAAATAGCCCCACCCTATTCAGCCTCTCCCTATAGCTCAAATGTGATTAATGTGAAACCCTCCTGACATCACTGCTGTTTCACACTATGAATACACAGTAAAATTCCAGCATAAATTAGGACCTGTGGATGAAGTTGCGGGAATATCCGCAGATGCCGACTAAACAGACAACAACAGGAGGACACAGTACACCCTAACACACTGGCCACACTGTCCTACATCAGGAACTTATCAGAACTGACAACAAGACTCCGAAGACCACTAGTAATCATGGTGGCACACAAGCCCACAGCCACGCTACGACAAACACTCACAAGGATTAAAGACCCCATTCCCACAACATGCAGACCCAACGCAGTCTACAAAATAACATGCAACGACTGCCACAAGCATTAGATAGACAGGAAGAAAACTAGCCATCAGAATACATGAACATCAACTAGCAGCAAAACGGCTTGACGAGCTTTCCTTAATATCAGTACGCTCTGGCAATGAAGGCCATCAGTTTAACTGGGACAACATAACTAGTAGCCCAAGCCAAACATAGACAAGCACGGGAATTCCTAGAGGCACGGTTCCAAACCTGTAAAGCAATCAACAAACAAATAGAGATAACAAGGTGTAGAGCTGGATGAACACAGCAGGCCAAGCAGCATCAGCGGAGCAGGAAGGCTAATGTTTCGGGCCTAGACAAACAAATAGAATTGGACTCCGTATACAAGCCCATACAGATCAAAACCGGCAATGACACTACTCACCATAACGGACCAGACAGTTTAAATTCCAAGTGGAGTAGAATAACATCGCTTCATTGGAGCTCTCACTGATGATGTCACCTCGCACGGCGACGAAACGTCTGAACGAAAACAAGCCAGCTTGGCGAGCAAGTCACCAACGTCATTAAACTATACCACTAAACTATTAAATTAAATATTGTAAACAAAGTTCATGTTTTGAGTCCAACATGACTCTTTTTCTCTCTCTTTAGATGGTGCCAATCTTGCTGAGTTTCTCCACACCTTTCTGCTTTTGTTTCAGATTTCCAGCATGACTGCGTTGTTTTGCTTCTAGATAGTTTGTTGTTGGGCAGGGGAAGGAAGGGCAATTGGCTGCATTCCCTACAATTCTTCTCTGTGGTCAGTTGGCAGAAGTTTCTTCTGGAACTGAAGGCAATGTGCCACCACGCAACTGTGTCACCAAGGGGAACATGGAATTCCAAACACTAACAGAGCAGGAACAAAAACAAAGTTGCTGGAAAAGCTCAGCAGGTCTGGCAGCATCTGTGAAGGAAAATACAGAGTTAACATTTTGGGTCGGGTGATCCTTACTCAGAATGATGGTGGCTGGGAAAACGTCAGTTTATAAGCAGAAAATAGGGAGGTGGGTGGGGTAGGGAGTAAACGATAGGATGGAGCCCAAAGATAGGGAGAGACAGTTGGACAGACAAAGGAGTTGCTAACGATCAGGCTGGGAGGGTGAGGAGTTGTTAATGGGGACTGTTAGTGACTACAACACGGGGTGTGTAATGGCAGGCTATGTGGTAACAAGAGACAGTAGGAACTGCAGATGCTGGAGAATCTGAGATAACAAAGTGTAGAGCTGGATGAACACAGCAGGCCAAGCAGCATCAGAGGAGCAGGAAGGCTGACGTTTCGGACCTAGACCCTTCTTCAGAAATTGGGGAGGGGAAGGGGGTTCTGAAATAAATAGGGAGAGAGGGGGAGGCGGATAGAAGATGGACAGAGGAGGAGATAGGTGGAGAGGAAACAGACAGGTCAAAGAGACGGGGATGGAGCCAGTAAAGGTGAGTGTAGGTGGGGAGTTAGGGAGGTGATAGGTCAGTCCAGGGAGGATGGACAGGTCAAGGGGGTGGGATGAGGCTAGTAGGTAGGAAATGGGGGTGCGGCTTGAAGTGGGAGAAGGGGATAGGTGGGAGGAAGGACAGGTTAGGGAGGCGGGGACAAGCTGGGCTGGTTTTGGGAGACGGTAGTGGGAGGGGAGATTTTGAAACTTGTGAAGTCCACATTGATACCATTGGGCTGTAGGGTTCCTAAGTGGAATATGAGGTGCTGTTCCTGCAACCTTCGGATGTCTTCGTTGTGGCACTGCAGGAGGCCCAGGATGGACATGTCATCTCAGAAATGGGAGGGGGAGTTGAAATGGTTCGTGACTGGGAGGTGCAGTTGTTTAGTGTGAACCGAGTGTAGGTGTTCCGCAAAGCGGTCCCCAAGCATCCGCTTGGTTTCCCCGATGTAGAGGAGGCCACAACGGGAACAGCGGATGCAGTATACCACATTAGCAAATGTGCAGGTGAACATCTGCTTGATGTGGAAAGTCTTCTTGGGGCCTGGGATGGGGGTGAGGGGGGAGGTGTAGGGGGCAGGTGTAGCACTTCCTGCGGTTGCAGGGAAAAGTGCCGGGTGTGGTGGGGCTGGAGGGGAATGTGGAGCAGACAAGGGAGTCATGGAGAGAGTGGTCTCTCCGGAAAGCAGATAAGGGTGGGATTGCAGATGGCGGAAGTGTCGGAGGATGATGCGTTGGATCCGGAGGTTGGTGGGGTGGTACGTGAGGACGAGGGGGATTCTGTTTTGGTTGTTATTGTGGGGAGGGGTGTGAGGGATGAGTTGCAGGAAATGCAGGAGACGTGGTTGAGCGCGTTCTCAACCACTGAGAGGGGGAGTTGCGGTCCTTGAAAAACGAGGACATCTGAGATGTTCAGGAGTGGAATGCCTCATCCTGGGGGCAGATGCTGCGGAAGCGAAGGAATTGGGAATAGGGGACGGCAGTTTTGCAGGAAGGTGGGTGGGAGGAGGTGTATTCTAGGTAGCTGTGGAAGTCGGTAGGCTTGAAATGGATATCGGATTCCAGGTGGTTACCAGAGATGGAAACAGAGAGGTCCAGGAAGGAGAGAGAGGTATTAGAGATGGCCCAGGCGAACTTAAGGTTGGGGTGGAAAGTGTTGGTGAAGTGGATGAACTGTTCGAACTCCTCGTGGGAGCACAAGGCGGTGCCGATACAGTCATCAATGTAACGGAGGAAGAGGTGGGGTTTAGGGCCAGTGTAGCTATGGAAGAGGCATTGTTCCACGTAACCTACAAAGAAGCAAGTATAGCTTGGGCCCACGCGGGTACCCATGGCCACCCCCTTTGTCTGTAGGAAGTGGGAGGAATTGAAAGAGAAGTTGTTGAGCGTGAGGACGAGTTCGGCTAAGCGGATGAGGGCGTTGGGGACTCGTCGGGCCTGCGGGACAGGAAGAAGCGGAGGGCCTTTAGGCCATCTGCATGGGGAATTCAGGTGTATAGGGACTGGACGACCATGATAAAGATGAGGTGTTGGGGACCAGGGAATTGGAAGTTTTGGAGGAGGTGGAGGGTGTGAGTGGTGTCACGGACGTAGGTGGGGAGTTCCTGGACCAAGGGGGAGAAAATGGAGTCCAGATAGGTGGAGATAAGTTCGGTGGGGCAGGAGCAGGCGGAGACAATGGGTCGACCAGGGCAGTCAGGTTTGTGGATTTTGGGAAGGATATAGAAGCGGGCGGTGCGGGGTTGGGGAACGATAAGGTTGGAGGCTGTGGGTGGGTGGTCACCTGAGGTGATGAGGTTGTGGATGGTTTGGAGACGATGGTTTGGTGGTCGGGGGTGGGGTCATGATCAAGGGGGCGGTCGGAGGAGGTATCGGAGAGTTGGCGTCTGGCCTCAGCGATGTAGGGATCAGTGCGCCATACTACAACTGCGCCTCCCTTTTCCATGGGTTTTATGGTGAGGTTGGGATTGGAGCAGAGGGATTGGAGGGCTGCATGTTCCGTGGGGGAGAGTTTGGAGTGGGTGAGAGGGGTGGAGAGGTTGAGGCGATTGATGTCTCGACGGCAATTGGAGATGAAGAGGTCGAGGGAGGGTAGGAGGCCTTGGGGTGGAGTCCAGGAGGAAGGGGTGTGTTGGAGGTGGGAGAAGGGGTCAGGAGGGGGAGGGTGAGGCTCACAGTTAAAGAAGTAAGCGCGGAGGCGGTGGAAAAACTGTTCAACATCCAAACATGAGCGGTATTTGTTGATGTTGGGTGGAGGGGGACAAAGGTGAGCCCTTTATTGAGGACTGACCATTCGCCCTCAGTAAGGGGGGTGGTCTGGGGGGATGGTGAAGACTCAGCAGGGCTGGGTGTGATAACAAGGCCTGGTGTGTGGGGTAGGGGGCTGGGACATGGGAGAGTTTAGGCCCTAAAATTATAGAACTCAATATTGAGTCCAGAGGGCTGTAGGGTCCCAAAGTGGAAAATAAGGTGTTGTTCCTCCAGCTTGCTTTGGGCTTCGCTGGAACACTGCAGTAAGCCAGAGACAGAGATGTTGACCAGGGAGCATGGTGGTGCACTAAAGTGGCGGGCAACAGATAGTTCAGGGTCTTTTTTTGCGAGCAGAACGTAGATATTCTGTGAAGTGGTTGCCAAGTCTATGCTTCATTTCCTAACGTAGAGGAGACTACATTGTGAGCAGCGAATGCAGTAGACTATATTGTGGGAAGTGCAAGCGAAGTGTTGCTTCATCTGGAACATATGTTTGGGCCCTTGGATACTGAAGAGGGAGGAGATAAATGGGCAGGTGTTTCACCTTCGCTGGTTACAGGGGAAGGTGCCGTGGGGCTGTGGAGAGGTGTTGGGGGTGAAGGAAGTGTGGACCAGGGTGTCCAGGAGGGAACGGTCCCTGCAGAAGGCAGACAATGAAGGGGAGGGGAATATGTGTCTGGTGCAAACAGAGCAGCCATGATTTTATTGAATAGTGGAGCACGATTGAGGAGCCAACCTAATTTGTGTAACTATCTCCTGATCACCCTATCAGGAGCCAACTGCCTTATACAACAATAAACCAGAAGGCAGTTGGAAATCTAAAACAAAAACATAAATTGTTAGAAAATCTCAGCAGGTCTCGCAGCATCAGTATAGAAAAATCAGTTAACGCTTCTCAAGAAAGGTCACTGGACCTGAGATGTTAACTCTGACTTCTCTCCACAGATGCTGTCAGGCCTGCTGAGGTTTTCCAGCAGTTTCTGTTTTCTATAACTGAATGGCCATCACTGCCCAGAGAAAGGATGGTGACCATGGGGAATGTGATGGCTGAGGGTGAATGTGGTCCTCCGGCCGCTAGGGGCACGGCGGCAGGTGCCACGCAGTGGATTCTGGCGATGCTGCATTGCCTGGGCCGCGGGAGGTGTCTAGCCCTCTGCCTCGACCGGGCGGCGGCTTCAGCCTGGGTTACTGCGAGGGCGGCCATACCTCACAGGTAAAGTGAGGGCCGGAGGAGAGTCGGTATTTCTCCCCTGCTCTCCAGATGCTGTGGTAATTTTTTAAAGAGGTTGGCGACGGCGTTTGTTGTTGGACTCGGGTTTCGTCCCGCAGTGTTGTCGTGCGGACTGCCGGGAATTGTAGTCTCTATGTGTTCCGTTCCTGGCCGGCATTGCAGAGGGCGCCAGCGGACCGGACTACAACTCCCGGCTAGCCTTGCGCTTAAGTCACGCCCCCCTCTGTTTACTCACACCTTGACAGGTGAGTTTGATGCAGCATTTGCTCTGCAGCAGAGGGGCTCAGGAGGTATTTGATCGCTTGCTTTATTTACTTGTTAAGCTAACAGTTTGTAACTACAAATCCCATGATTTGTTAATCAAGTGGCTCCGTTTTAACTTTATAACTTTTGCCAGTTTCTGTTTCAGAAGTTAGTGAATGTTCTTTTGCTTGTGCCTCATTCAAAAATGGATACCCTTCTCAGAATAATCTTACTTGACGCTGAGGGTGTTGTTTCCTGATGCTATTGAAAAGAATATAAGTTGAGACACTTAAAATAATAGAATTAAAAGCCCGATTTATTCTGATTGAATTTGCTAATGTTTCAGCGCCTGTCACTGAATAGTTAATGAATAATATATTTGTAAAAACTGCGGATGCTGTAAATCAGGAACAAAAATAGAAGTTTCTAGAAAAAGAGATAACAAGGTGTAGAGCTGGATGAACACAGCAGGCCAAGCAGCATCAGAGGAGCAGG
>NC_063354.1:42694396-42759924 GCF_021869965.1 Rhincodon typus | reverse complement strand
TTCCTTCACAGATGCTGCCAGACCTGCTGAGCTTTTCCAGCAAGTTTGTTTTTGTTCCGAATGAAATATTTGTGGCGGGTTATTTTGTCTGAGATTTTCCAAATCGCAAGCACTGCTTGGCTGGAAGGTTACAGATTTTTGTTTTTCAGGCAGATCGTGTAATGGGCAGAAATTGCATTACTACAAGTGGAAGAGGTTGAATTGTTTCAAAGCCTTGAGATAGAGCCAAGTGTTTCAGACAATACTTGCTTTGTTATTATTTATTCCTGGAATGTGGGTGCTGCTGGCTAAACCAGCATTTGTCGCCTGTCCCAAATGGTCTTGGGGGAAGACAGCGGTGAACTGTCTTCTCAAAATGCTGCACTATGTGCTGTCAAGAGGGAGTTCCAGGATTTTGATTCAGTGACTGTGAAACAATAGCAATATGGTTCAAAGTTGTGATGCTGTGTGGCTTGGAAAGGAATTTATGGAGGCACAGTGTTCCAATGACTTTTCTGTCCTTGTCCTCTTAGGTAGTCAATAGAGGTGGAAATGCATTAGTTTTTCTCCCCTGGAAAGCTATTGTACAGGGTCTAGATTGAAAAAATGCCGGAAATGTTTAGAGCTATGCAGGGAGCAGCTATTCCAGAACCAAACAGCAAGGAGGCTAAGCTAGACCTTGTAATGAGCAAAACAATAGCATTAATCAATAACTTCAAGATAAAGGAGCCTTTTGGTGACAGCAATGAAAAGATGATAGAATTTCATGACAAATTTGATGTGGAGAAGTGTGGGATTGTGATCAAAAACAAAGTTGCTGGAAAAGCTCAGCAGGTCTGAAGCATCTGTGAAGGGAAAAAACAGAGTTAACATTTCAGGTCCGGTGACCCATCCTCAGAACTGATGGAGGCTGGGAAAATGTCAGTTTATATGCAGAAAATAGGGAGGTGGGTGGGGTAGTGAGTAAATGATAGGATAGAACCCGAAGAGAGAGGAAGACAGTTGGACAGACAAAGCAGTTGCTAATGATCAGGCTGGGAGGGTGAACAGTTGTTAATGGGGACTGTTAGTGACTACAACAGAGGGTGTGTAATGGCAGGCTATGTGGTAACAAGGCCTGATGTGTGGGGTAGGGGGCTGGGACATGGGAGTTTAGGCCCTAAAATTATTGAACTCAGTATTGAGTCCGGAGGGCTGTAGGGTCCCCAAGCGGAAAATGAGGTGTTGTTCATCCAGCTTGCGTTGGACTTCACTGGAACACTGCAGCAAGCCAGAGACACAGATGTTGGCCATGGAGCAAGGTGGTGCGTTAAAGTGGCAGGCAACAGGTATCTCAGGGTCTTTTTTGCAAGCAGAACGTAGATGTTCTGCGAAGCGGTTGCCAAGTTTATGCTTCGTTTCCCCAATGTAGAGGAGACCACGCTGTGAGCAGCGAGTGCAGTAGACTAGTTTGTGGGAAGTGCAGGTGAAGTGTTGCTTCATCTGGAAGGTATGTTTGGGCCCTTGGATACTGGGGAGGGAGGAGGTAAACGGTGTTGCACCTTCGCTGGCTACAGGGAAAGGTGCCGTAGAGCTGTGGGGAGGTGTTCGGGGTGAAGGGATTGTGGACCAGGGTGTCCCGGAGGGAACGGTCCCTGCAGAAGGTGGACAAGGTCCTCTAATCTGAAGAATTGCAGTTGGCAGTCATGTTGAACAGGTATGTTATGTCTGCCTTCATTTGATTTGATTTATTCGTCATGAGTACTGGAATACAAAAGTACGTGCAGTGAAAAGTGTATGATGTTGTCACACAAGGCGCCATCTTAAGTGCAAGTACCTAGGTACAGAATTGTAAGAACCGAGTGGAAAGAAAATACAAAGTTAAAGTTAAACATTTCACTAGAAAACTTCCCAAACACCCTTGAAAATCAAGAGCTGAATGGGAGGGAGGGGCTGAAAACAGCCATCATCAACAGGGAAATTGATTAGATCTGACTTGTCTCCAGGACTAGGTGGCCTGCACCTTAGGATCTTAAAAGAAGTAGCTACTAAACTAGTAAAAACTTTGGTTATTATCTCCCAAATTATTTCAGATATTCTAGGAGGCTCCCAATGGATTGAAAAGTAGCTAATGCGAGGCTTTTATTTAAAGAAAAAGAGAGGGAGACCAAAAGCATGGAACCAAACACCAGTAGCCTAATGTTTGTCATAGGAAAATGAATTCAGTATTTTGGGCGGTTATAGCTGGATACTTAGAAAATCACAATGTGGTCAGGCAGAGTCAACATAGCGTTGTGAATTAAAGATTGAGTAACTAATTTATTGAGTTTTTTTTTGACGTAACAAGCAAGGTGGGAGACAAGGAGCCTGTAGATGCAGATATTTTCTAATCAACCTGGTCACAGGCGTTATTACACATAGAGTAGGTGCAACGTGAACCATGGCTTCCTGGTTTAAATTGGGCATACTACCACTGCACCACAGGATCCCCCACCTGCAGATGTATACTTGGGTTAGCAAAAAACATTTGATAAGCTGCCACGTAAAAGGTTGCTGCATGAGATAAGAGCACATGGAGTAGACAGTAATATGTTAGCGTGAATAAAGGATTAATTAATTAACAAGAAGTGAAGACTAGGAATAAATGGGTCCTTTTCAGGCTGCCAAGTTGTAACTTTTGGATACACGGGAATAGACTTGGAGCCTCAATAATTTCTAATTTACATTAATGTTTTGGATGAAGTGACTTGAAGGGACTGAATGTATGGCAGCTAAGCTTGCTGCTGAAACCAAGATAAGTAGGAACGTAGACAACAAGGTGCAGGGCTGGATGAACATAGCAGGCCAAGCAGCATCATAGGAGCAGAAAGGCTGACGTTTCGGGCCTAGACCCTAGGAACGTAAGCAGTTAAGAAGATACAGAGAGTCTGTAAAAGGATATAAACAGGTTAAATGAATGGGCATACATTTGGCAGATAGAGTATAATGTGGGAGAGGTGAACTTTAGAATGGAAAGGTAGCATGGTGTACTATTTGAAAAGAGAAGTACAGAGGGATCTGGATGTCCTGATCTATGAATCGCAAAATGTTAGTTTGCAGGTATTAGAAGTGATTAGGAAGACAAATGGAATATTGCGATTGAATGGAAAGTGAAGTTATTCACAAGTAGTGAAGTTTTCCTGCAGTTGTGCAGGGCTTTGGTGAGACCACATCTGAAATGCTGTGTACAGTTTTGGTTCGGAAGACCAACTTTAAAAGATCAGTTGGTCTTGAGAGGTGGGTTTATCATCCTTGCTGTTTGATTCTGGAATAACATACTCCCTAGTGGGCTCTAAACATTTCGAGCATTTGGTCAATCTAGACCCTGTAACAATAACCTTCCTGGAAAAAACACTAATGCGTTTCCACTTCTATAGACCACCTAGAAGGACAAGGACAGCAAATGCATAGGAACACTGGTGTAGAAATTTAGAAAAATAAGATGTGCTCTTCATAGAACATATAATCTTGAGGGGACTTGGTAGCGTGGGTATTGGGATGGATATTTTCCCTTGGAGAAGAGACTAGAACTAGGGGATAGTGTTTCAGACTAAGAAGTCAGAGATGAGGCAAACCATTTCTGGTTGAAAGGCAAAATAGACTAGTAGGGCCTACTTCTGCTCCCAAGTCCAATGTTCCTAGAAGTGCCAACCAACTCTGTGGGATAAACATTTCGAAGTAGATTAATTCACAGAACATAGGTGTCGGGCAATAATGCTGGCCTTGTCACTATCACCAGTTGCTGCAGAGAGGTCAGTGGTGAGCTGAACCTTGACAGACCATAGGTGTTCTCACACTGTTGGGGAGGAAGTTTTAGCATTTTAATTAATCAACATTGAAGGAACGTCCGTATATTTGTAAGTCAGGATGGTGTCAGGACTGGAGGGAAACTTAGAGATTCCTTCACACATTGTGCCTTTGTCGTTCCAGGTGGTGGAGATTGAGAGTTTAGAAGGTGCTGTCGGAGGATGCATGGTGAATCGCTGTGGTGCAGCGTGTGGGTTGGGGTGATGATGCGGATGATGTGCATTGCTGCCACTACACAGGGTGTTGGAAGATGTAATTTTTAAGATGGTGGATAGCATGCTAATCTAGAGGTTACTTTGTTGTTTATCGGGTTTCATGAGTCCAGTTGTAGCTGTACTCATGTAGGAAAATGGAGAGTGTTGCGTTAAGCCCCTGACTTCAACCTTCGAGATCTTTGAGAGGGGTTGAGAAGTCAGGGGATGAGTTACTTGTTGCCCAATACTTGGCTTCTGGCCTGCTCTCGCAACCGCAGCATTTCTGATCACTGGTAACCTGAGACTCTTGATGGCGAAGAATTTGATGATGGGAATGCTATTGAATACCTGTAAAACTTGGTTAAATTTTGTCCTGTGGGAGGTGGTAATTTTTTTCACGTCTGTGTAATGCTGGGATTATCCTTGAAATCACTAGCTCTTTAAAGCTCTGAATAGGCTTTTCTCTCCTGAGCAAAACTCATTTATTCAATTGAGGGTCAGTGTGGCCTCAACCTATGACTTGTAAGTTCTGCATCATTCACTGACCCTTGCCACAGTGTTTTCCTGATGAAATTGGGGCAGGAACAGTGAAACAGAGAGTTAATGTTTTGAATCAAATATGACTTCCTCAGAACATACAAGATCCTTGCAGTCTGGGAAACCTGAGATTTGTGGGGAAAAAAATTGTTCTGTTCTTGCTGATTAGACCTCCTAATGTTTTTATTTTGTTTACAAAGCTATGAATTTGAAGAATGTTTCAGTACAGAAAGGGGACATTTGACCAATTCTGTCTGTGCTTGACTATTTATAAAAGCATCCCGACTTTCCTTATCAACCTGTACATTTTCCCTTTGTGTTTCTTTTTTAATTCTCATGGACATTGCTGGCAAGTCCAGTGTTTGTTGTCTATCGCAAACTGGCCTTGAAATGAATGCCTGCTAGGCCATTTCAGAGGACAGTTAAGAGATAAGGTATTACATACGAGTTAAGGCAAGATATTACAGTTTTCAGAACCAAGGCAGATGGATTTCAAACTTCGATCAGCCATTTGGGGTTCAAGGGCAGCTGAAGGGCTTTTTCTTTTGTTGTATATCCAGGCAAAATTATGATGAGATCCAAGGATCATAATAGTGATTCCATACTCTGTGCACTATTTCAGGAAGAGTATCATCTGTACCATGCAATACTGCTTCCTTCAAAACTGGGTTAAATGCAATACACTGCGAACAGGCAGTTTTGTTTGAGTAAAATAAGTAAATTAACAGTGTTCAGTATAAAACAATAAATTGTGCATTCTACTAGGCTAGATAGCATGTAAATAATAAAAAAGTGGCACAAATGTGCTTTCAGTGTGTTTTCTCTCTCTGTCTGGGCTCCATCTCCACCTCTCATTTATCCCAACCCCCCCCCCCCACTTTTTTTTTGAAGAAACACCTATGTGCATGGGCAATGAACTACTTGTTGAGAATCTGCAAAAGCATACGCTCTCCATGTATCACCATTCATCGTGCTTGGAAGATATATTGCAGCTAAAAGGTTGTCCCCCTTGTAATCACAGTTGTTTACAGATTATCAGTTACTCAATGTTACTCCAGATACAAGTGCCACTTTCAGTAAAGTTTGGAATCTTCTAATACTTTGATTGTTTATGTCAATGCCTTATTCTGAACTAACTGAATGGAGTGTTAACAGTAGGTACCTTCCTGAGTTGAGTACTGTCTTATTTTTTGTGGACGTTGATGTATCTTAGGTTGTAACAAAAATAACCCCTTGCGACCCGGATCCAATAGTTATTAATTTAAATGTTTGTGAACATGTACAAAGCGAATAGTCATAGGACTTCTTATAAATTGAAGTAATTTACTTCACCGTGAGGAGAACATATAGAACACAAGTTATCTTCCAATTCACTCAATTCAACAATTTAGTTTTATTTTTAATCCCTCAGTGGTCTCATACTTCCACTCCTGGAATAAGACCATAAGGTCCAGGAACAGAATTAGGCCATTCGACCCATCAAGTCTGCTCCACCGTTCATTTATGGCTGATATGTTTCTCAACCCCATTGTCCTGCCTTCTCCCCATTACTCTTGATTCCCCAGAGCAATCAAGAACCTATATATCTCTGTCTTAAGTACAGTCAATGACTTGGCTCCACAGCCCTCAGCAGCAAAGAGTTCCAAAGATTCACCACCCTCTAGCTGAAGAAATTGCTCCTTATGTCAGTTCTAAATGGTTGGCCCTTCACTCTGAGGCTGTGTCCTCACGTCCTAGTCTCTCCTACTAGAGGAAAATTTTCTCCATGTCCACTCTATCTAGGCCTTTCAGTATTCTGTAAGTTTCAATGAGATTCCTCCTCATCCTCCTAAACTCTGTCAAGTACAGAGCCAGAGTCCTCAACTGTTCCTCATATGACAAACCTTTCTCCCCGGGATCGTTCTTGTAAACGTCTTCTGTACTCTCTCTAGCATCAACACATCCTTCCATAAATACGGGGCCTAAAACTGCTGACAATATTCCAAATGCAGTTTAGCCAAAGCCTTGTACAACCTCAACAGTACTTTTCTGCTCTTTTATCCTAGCCGTCTTGAAATGAATATTAACACACATTTGCCTTCCTAATTGCCAACTGAGTCTTCATGTTAACCTTAAGAGAATCCTGAACTAGGACTTCAAAGTCCCTTTGTGCTTCAGATTTCTGAAGCCTTTCCCCATTTAGAAAGTAGTTTATGCTTCTATTCTACTACCAAAGTGTGTAACCTAACACTTTCCCACATTGTATTCTACCTGTCCCTTCTTTGCCCACTCTCCTAGCCTGTCCAAGTCCTTCGGCAGTAACTCTGCTTCCTCAACACTACCTGTCCCACCACTTCTCTTTGTATCATCTGCATACTTAGCAACAATTCCCTTGGTTCTTTTGTCCAGATCGTTAATTTGTAACTTGAATAATTGTGGTCCCAACACGGACTCTGCGGTACTCCACTTGTCGCCAGCTGTCATCCTGAAAAAGACCCCTTTATCCCTGATCTTTGCCTTCTGCCGGTCAGCCAATCCTCTATCCGTGCTGGTACCTCACCCCTAACACCATGGGTTCCTATCTTATTTAGCTGCCTCCTGTGTGGTACCTTGTCAAAGGCCTTCTGGAAGTCCAAAAAGATCATGCCCACTGACTCTTCATTGTCTGACTTGCTCATTACCTTCTCAAAGAATTCTAACAGATTTGTCAGGCACGACCTCCCCTTGACAAAGCCATGCTAACTTAGCCCTATTTTACCATTCACTTCCAAGTACTCTGCAGTCTCATCCTTAATAATGGACTCCAAAATCTTACCGACAACTAAGGTCAGACTAACCAGTGTATAGTTTCCTGTCTCTGCCTCCCTTCCTTCTTAAATAATGGTGTTACATCAGCCATTTTCCAGTCCTCTGGAACCCTTCCTGACTTCATTGATTCCTGAAAGATCACCAACAATGCCTCCACAATCTACTGAGCTATCTCCTTCAGAACTCGGTTGGAGTACATCTGGTCCAAGTGATTTATCCACCTTCAGACCTTTCAGTTTTTCCAGCACTTCTCCTTAGTGACGGCCACTACTCTGATCCCTGCCCCCTGACTCTCTTGAAGTTCTGTTATGCTGCTAGTGTTGTCCACTGTGAAAATTGATGCAAAGTACCTGTTCAGTTCCTCAGCCATTTCTTTGTTCCCCATTACTACTTCTCGAGTCTTATTTTTCAGCACTCCAATGTCTACTCTTGCCTCTCTTTTACCTTTTATATATCTAAAAAAAGCCTCTTGGAATCTTTTATATTATGAGCTAGCTTACCCTCCCATTTCATCTTCTCCCCCCTCCCCTTACTGATTTTTTTAGTTATCCTCTGCTGGTTTTTAAAGGCTTCCCAATTCTCTGGTTTCCCACTAACCTTCACTATATTGAATGCTTTATCTTCAGCTTTTATGCTGTCCCTGACTTCCCTTGTAGCCACGGTTGCCTCATCTTCCCCTTAGTGTGTTTCTTCTTCCTTGTGATGAATTTCTGCTGTGCCTCTCGAATTACCTCCAGAAACTCCTACCATTGCTGTTCCATTGTCTTCTCTGTTAGGCTCTCCTTTCAAATAATCCCTGGCCGGCTCCTCCCTCATGTCTTTGTAGTTACTTGTACTCAATTGTAATACAGCTGTATCTGATTCTAGTTTCTACTTCTCAAACTGCTGAGTGAATTTAGTCATATTATCATCACTGCCCTTCACCATAAGTTTCCTAATCAAATCTGCCTCAATACACATCACCAAATCCAGAATTGGTCTGTTCCATAGTGGGTTCTATTATGAGCTACTCCAAAAAAAACATTTTGTAGACATTTCACAAATTCCTTTTGTTGAGATCCTCTACCAGCCTGATTTTCCCAGTCCATCTGCATATTGAAACCCTCCAAGATTATTGTAATAATGTCTTTCTTGTGGTTGGTTGGCTCGCCGAGCTGGTTTGTTGTTGTTCCGCAGGCGTTTCATTACCCTGCTGGGTAACATCATCAGTGCAGCCTCCGATGAAGCACCGTTGTGTTTTCCCGCCTGGTTTTTAAAACTCTGGAGTCAGTTGAGCTGAACTTCCAGTTTTCCTTCGCAGTGGAGTGTATATGGGGTTGAGTTCTATGTGTTTGTTGATGGCTTTCTTCGTGGGGTACCAGGCTTCTCCAAACTCCCGTGCCTGTCTCTGCTTTGCTTGTCCCAGGATCTTAGTGTTGTCCCAATCGAATTGGTGGTTCTCCTTATCCATGTGGATAGAGATGAGTGAGTATTGGTCGTGTCTTTTTGTAGCCAGTTGGTGTTTGTGTACCCTTGTTGTTAATTTCCTTCCTGTTTGTCCGATGTAGTGTTTGTCACAGTCTCATTGTCGTATACAAGATTCCCTGCAGAGACTGTGACAAACACTACATCGGACAAACGGGAAGGAAATTAACAACAAGGGTACACAAACACCAATTGGCTACAAAAAGACACAACCAATACTCACTCATCTCTATCCACATGGATAAGGAGAACCACCAATTCGATTGGGACAACACTAAGATCCTGGGACAATCAAAGCAGAGACAGGCACGGGAGTTCCTAGAAGCCTGGTACTCCACGAAAAAAGCCATCAACAAACACACAGAACTCAACCCCATATACACTCCATTGCGAAGGAAAACCGGAAGTGAGGTAATCGAGCTCAACGGACTCCAGAGTTTAAAAACCAGGCGGGAAAACACAACGGTGCTTCATTGGAGGCTGCACTGATGATGTTACCCAGCAGGGTAATGAAACGTCTGTGAACTAATGAACCAGCTCGGCAAGCCAACCAACCACAACACCCACAACCCGAGCTACAAATCTACTCCAAAACCTTAGTGACTTTCTTACTTGGCTTTTCTATCTCCTGATTTATTTTCTTCCCCACATCCTGACTACTGCTAGGAGGCATGTGCACAACTTCCATCAGGGTTTTTACCCTTTGCGGTTTCTGAATTTCTACCTACACAGATTCTACACCTATATCATTTCTTGCTATTAATTTAGTTTCATTTCTTACTAGCAAGGCAGCCCGATCCCTCTGCTCATCTGCCTGTCCCTTTGATAAGATGTGTTTCCTTGGATATTTAGTAATCTAGTGTAGATTTCACCACTCTGAAATATTATTTCATTTTGGCCTTTTCATCACCTGAATTTTAACTGCTTCACCATTTATGGCTGTGACTTGAGCTGTTAAGAACTGAGCTGTAGAATTCACTCTCAAGGCCCCTCCACCTCTCTTTCCTTGTTTGACTCTCCTTAAACCGTAGATCTTTGGCTAAGGGATTAACCATCTGCCTTAGTATCTCCTTATGTCTCTTGATATTAAATGTTGGTTTGTAACACTCCTATGAAGCACCTTGGAATGTTTTATTACATGAAAGGTGCAATAAAAATACACTTTTTTATTGTTTGAATAATGATAGAGCTGTTGTCTCAGTTGGTAGTACGTTGGTCCATACATAACCATGCACTGAACTTCCATCGGAGAGATCTGAGCATGAAATTCAGGTTGACACACCCAATACTCTTCGGAGTGGATGTTGCACCTTCAGAGGTATGTGTTTGGATGAGAATGAGGTCCCTGTCTGCCCTCTTGGGTAGATGTAAACGATTCCATGACACTATGAAGCAAAATCTCTAAACCAGATAATGTGCTGTGCTCATCTTGCTGAGTTTCCTACATTAAAGCAGTGACAGAACTTCTGAAGCAATGAAGGGTCTGGAAATTAGTTTAAGATGTCCTGTATTCATAAAGGTGTTGCCCAGAAGGAAAAACCAGTAAAACTTGTGAATGACTCATGCTGTTAAGACTTGTGTACCTCAAAATGGAGTTCCAGCATGACCAGTATGTTCATTTCTAAGTATTACTGTTTTTATTTTTACTGGTTTTCCCCTCTTGAATGCAAGTTCATTCCTTATTTAAGTTAACTGGATATTCTGGCACTCTGTTTATATAATTTGTTTGACTTTCTTACCCTAAACAAGGTGACTTCTAAATGCCCTCTATCATCTTTACTTCTGCATTATATTGCAAGTGCTCACAGCTTTCCTTTTAATGAATTTGACTAATTTCACAGCTGAAAAATACTGCAGGTGGTGAAATATTGAGACAAAAGCAAAATGATGGTTACACATAAATCAGTTAACACCTGTAGATAACAGAATAGTTAATGCCGACGGTCCACCCTCAAAGCACTACTTCTCCCTGCAGTTGGTTTCTTGATTGCTTTAGCAGTCTTTTTGTTTCCAAATTCTAACCTCCCACACTGTGACCTGTTCTTGTATTTTATCTTTTACTGTTCTTGGGAATCAAAGATCTTTGCACTATAGTAGGTATAGATGTTCTCCCATCGTCCAGATAAACTAAGGAACTAGTTAAATACCATCCTTGGGATAACAGCATTTTAAGTTATTGGAGAGGGGGTGGGGGGAAGGTGTTGGGGGACTAGAGAAGGGGGGAGAGAGAGAGAGAGAAGGAAAGAGAGAGAAAGGGGAAGGGAGAGAAGTGTAGTGGTGTACTCGCTGTATTGCGTAGGAAATGGTGATGGGGTTGTTTTGAATAGGAAATATGCAAATCAGTTTGTATGTGAAGAGATCTGATAGGTGGGGATTTGAGGGTGGGGACATGAGATGGGCGATGTGGTTTTGATCCCTGGGAAATCATTTACTTGGTGGGGTGGAGGGAGGGAGGGGGGTGGTGTGTATCCGTTGGCCTATGAAGCAATACTATAACTTACCTTCTCCCAAAGCTGTCCTTCAGCTACTGGCTTTCCTGTGGCCTGGTCCATTGCTCCTAACCTCCGTTATAATATTTAAACAGACAATTCATGTCCTGTCTCACCCATTTTAAACTTGAATGTTGACTGCTTTAGAACTGGATTTGAGGTTTTTATAAAATGTAACACCTCATCTGACTCACTGTACCCATTCTGTGGGTGATTTTATGTCCTAAACTATATTACAACACACTTCAATTGGGCAGAAAATATCTGACCTTATCTATTCTCCTGTATTTTTCAAAAATTTTTTTAGACACACTTACAACTGTTGCGGAAACAGAGAATCAACAGCAAATGTTATATATTGTAAATATGTTATTACATGCTTATTCAAGTTTCAACACATTGGTTTCTGTTAAATCATGCAAATTGAGTACACTCTGGGCCTGTTTCAGATATTAAGTTTTAAAATGCGGATCAGAATCATAATTTGTTAACTCATCGAGAAATTAAAATGTGGTCTTGTGAACTTTATAGTTGGTTGCTGAATACAAGTCATTTTTTTGATTTGAATCAACAGGAGCTTTCCTACCAGAGGTCTTAGCAAAACGGCGTTTGTGACCATGGCAACAGGCAGCAGTGATGGACCACGATGTTCATCAGGCCCAAAGCCAAAGCAGCATACCAACCGATTGATCCACGAGAAGTCTCCCTATCTTTTGCAGCATGCAAACAATCCTGTAGACTGGTAATCACCTAGCCCTTTATAAGATTAGGGAATTGAAAATTTGATCTGAATGCCAGGCTGTTTATTCTGTAATAATCATCTATTTGAGATTATTGTGCGTATTAGGATAGAGGGGCTGACTGGCTTGCTCTGTTGTGTCTATGAATCCAAACGCTTTCTATTCACTTTCTTTGAATAAATTTGTTGTCAATGGATCTAACTCTTCCCCATTCTTGAAAGCAGGTTACTGGTTACCACCGTCCATACCAGTGACGCAAACTGTCAGATGAGCAACAGAAATTGAAAGACAAATAGGAAATCCAGAGAAAAGCATATTCAGCTCATCAAGAAGATTGGGATACCCAAGTTCCTTCTCAACTTTCCAGTGCAAAAAAGTCACACCCTGTTGTTAATATCTCTGCAATTGTCATTGAAAAAGCATGTACCCACATAGCAGAGAAAAGACATGGTAGGCAATTCATTCCAAATAGTTTATCCCACATCGTTTACTTTGTTCAAACAGATCATTACAGTCAAATGATGACAGCTCACTGCCAATGTTCAAGGGCACTTATGCATAGGCAGTTAATAATGGACAAGCTAGTGATGCTCTCCCAATGAAGAAATAAGATAAACTTGGATGTGAAATATTACAATGAGAATGGAGTTGAGGATTTTCAGATCAGCCATTTTCTCAGCAGAGCTGACTCGATGAACCAAATGGCCTACTTCTGCTCCTACATCTTATGGCCTGATCTCTAGTCTGGGCCCTCAGTAAGTTGTAGCACCATAGTTGCTGCGGTGTGGCTCTCAACTGGAATTTCTTGTTCTGTCATGCCGTAATACGTTGAACGACTTACTGAGCCAACAAGAGAAACTTCTGTCTCATTTTTTATATCCTTTTCCCTTCACTACCACTTTCATTTCCTAAAACCGTTTTTTAAACTTTTTTAAACTGAGATCAAATTGAAATAGGAGCAAAGTAATTACTGGATAAAGAAACCAAGGTTCACCTGTTTTGCTTTCTATTAATCTGATAGTTGCATGATACAGAATTGTTGATTAGCATTGTTCACTAATTGTAGTAATTAGTCCACAAAATGTTGAGTCATGATAGGAACATCCTAGTGTCTTATAGCTTCAGGAGCATGGATCTAAGATCTGTTTCTTCTGAAGATGCGGCACTCACCACATTTCATGCCTCGAATTACTTTTTTACACTATCCCAAAATATTTTTTTCACAATTTTATAATTACTGTGTTTTAATTATCTAGGTATCCATGGGGCGAAGAGGCATTTGCCAAAGCAAAGAAAGAAGACAAGCCAATCTTTCTGTCAGGTACAATGTGGGTCAAGTTAATTTGGATATCCTTTGTTTCCTAATGTTATCTCTAGTCTCTTCCCTACTGTGTATTAATCCTGAAGATGTTAGAATGCCAGAGCTGTAAGCATTCTTCTAAGGTTGCCATAACTCTGGGACTGTCTGTACATCTCCCAAATTTGAGGATGGATCACTTGACTGCTGCATTGAGCGTTCTGTGAGGAAAAGAACTGAGGAGTCAGTGGAGGCTGCCTTGCACAATTATTATAGCCATGTTCGATTGGATTTTAGTTTGTCATCTCCTTTACTGGTGTCTTTGGTCAGAGACAGGAGATGAGAGACAAAAGTTGAGCTGGATGCTTCCGTTACACTTTGTCAACATATTTATAAGGAGACATTTATTTTATGATTTCCAGGATGAAATTTAGAGTTGCAGGCATTCAAAAGTTTTTAAACTCCAAGGGTGGCTTGGGGGCTTTTACCATTTAATTTCAGAATGATGTATCGGTTCTGAGAGCTGGCTTATTTATTGAGCTAAAGTTATAATGATGCAAACAGGAAGAACTAAATATTAAAAACAAAATCCCCAGTTCTGCATCTCCTTTTTTTATTAAATTGCAAATTTGACAGAAATTACAGGATTGCTCAAGAGGGAACAAGTAGATCAGCAGAAAGCCAAACCGGTGCTAAAGAAAACATGTGTTTCTTCGTCGAACTGGTGGAAAATCTTAAATTTGATTTTATTCCCTGCATTTACTGACACTTAATATTTTCTGAAACATCATAAATATTAATTTCCTTAAAAAATTGATAACTGACACTGGATTCCACTGTAGTCCGCGTTGCTGTTAATGCTTAAGATGTAGAGATTGAATGGAGCGTAGAATACCATTGGAATTGTGGGGTTATGGTGTACAGTACAGACTTCTGTGTGTTGTGTCTAATAATTCATGTGTAGTTATGTTTTTGCACTGAAGGCTTTCTCTTGGTTATAGCAGTTGATGGAGTGAAAGCTTTACGTACACTTTACTGAGATTGTACTTGTTAAAAGTTTTAAGTTCTAATTTATCCAGTGCCAAGGCAGATCATTCTTGAGGTTTGTGTCCTGTTTTGTGATTGCCCACTCTCGGACAGGCAGCCACTGAGCTCTCAGAACTTCCTGCATAACTTGCCAAACCATGAGGAAGGCGGTCAGCTACGGGACACCCAGCCTTTGATGACTGTTATATCATGCTTAATCCCATCTCATCAACAGGAACCATGCAATCAAACCTCTTGGAATATATTTGGCAAATCTAGTTTTGAAAGGCTCCTGTTTCTAACTGGCAGAAATCATAGGAAAACACTGTCAGTAGCTGAGGGCTGGGGGTTTGGCTTGTCTCTTTATTTTTATTTATTTGTGGAATGTGGGCGTTGCTGGCTGGGCCAGCATTTCTTGCCCATCCCTAGTTGCCCTTGAGAAGGTGGTCGTGAGCTGCCTTCTTGAAACGCTGCAGTCCTCCTTCAGTAGATAGACCCACAATGCTATTATGGAGGGAATTCTAGGATTTTGACCCAGCGACAGTGAAGGAAAGGCGATATATTTCCAGGTCAGGATGGTGAGTGGCTTGGAGGGGAACTTGGAGGTGATGGTTGAAGAGACAGGTAAGAGAGCCGGAATCTCTGCTCTACCATTGGAATTTCAGGGCCACTAACTTCTATTGAGTTCATTTTTAATGTTGAGAAAGTGTTGAGAAGGACAAGGCCCAAATTGCAGATGCTACCAAGATTGACAGCAATTTGGAAGGAAATCTGGTCACTCAAAAGTCATGCAAAGGAAATACGAAAAGCCTTTCACCTTTCTTGCATGTAGGATGTCTCCTACTGTTTCAGCCTATGAAGTACTTCTGAAGTGTAGTCTCTGTTTTAATGTCACATTATACAGCAGCCATTTGTGCACAACAAGCTTCCACAGACTTTCGTAAAACAATAACTATATAACATTTTAATAATG
The DNA here is from genome assembly GCF_021869965.1 of Rhincodon typus. NCBI lineage: Eukaryota > Metazoa > Chordata > Chondrichthyes > Orectolobiformes > Rhincodontidae > Rhincodon > Rhincodon typus. The sequence goes on along the minus strand of NC_063354.1, from coordinate 42,744,613 downwards.
TGGTTGAGGGATAAATATTGGCTATAATACCTGAGACACATTCCCAGCTTTTCTGCAAAATCGTGCAATGAGATCTTCTAAACCAACTTGAAAAGAATGGAAAGGCCTTGGCTTAACATCTCATCTGAAGGATGAATCTCTGACAGAGCAGTACCCCCTCAGTGATGCACTAGAAGGTCAGCTTTTATTTTGTAATGTCTGTGGACTGCAGCTTAAAAGCCCAATTTCTGACCCAGGCCATGCATTGAACTACTGCTGACACCATTTACTTATAAAATCCAGTGGGTTGGAGGAAGATAGGAATCTGCAGGGAGTTGATGTGTCACATGTTTCCAAAATCCAACAACGAATGAAAGTCGAAGTTTGGCTGGTGATTGTTAATTTTAACAAGTGAGTGTGTAAATGTCATATTTGCAGTTTAGGATTGGAAACCCAGAGAATTACTGACCACAGTAGTATTAATAATAATAATAATAAAGGACTTAGCTTACACGGGAGAAAGAAAGAGTGATGGAGGGTATGAGGGCAACTGGAGATTTTCTGTCAGTCAATTTGTTAAATCAGTCTTCTTAAGTATGGTGGCACCATTTGGACTTGCATGAAGTGAGGCTTTATGTAGTTGTTGAAGGAAAAGCAAGTGGTTTGGCAAACAAAATCAAGAAACTGGGCTTCTTGCAGGTGTCTGTGATGATGGAGCAAAAAATGAAACTGAGGACATTAAGTGGTGGAGGTAAAGGATACTATCAGGTGTCACTGGAGATTGTGAGAGAAATGAAAAAGCCTCCATGGTATGTTTGAAAGAAATCAGATCCTCATTGTCCCATTGACGTGAATGGAACAAATTAAGAGAAGCCGATTCAGCCATTCAAGAGAGAGTTTATGAATGTAGAATGGAATCATGCTTAAAACCGTGGAGAGCATTGGAAGTTAAGTGAAAACGTAATAGAGTGAGAATGAGGAGATAGTCTTGAAGTACTCTTCTATCGATGAAATAACTATCAAAGATGAGTATTGTCTCAAGGAGCTTTCGGATGAGAACATATCCATGATGAAATCCCACTGCCATACTGATGAGATTGGCAACCTCAGAAAAGATGTGAGGCTGAAACATGGTCTTTTCCTCACCTGTGCTGTTGAATTATTCATTGGATAAACCAATGGGGGCCACTTGATTTAATTTAAAACTATACTTCTGGGTTGTTTCCTATTGTTATTATTTTTTCATCTCATGGCTTTTTTATTTTATTAAATACTGTCTTTTTCCATTTAACTCCTCTAATCCCCACCCTATGTTATGATTGCTTTCATCTTGTTGTGGAAAGTATTGGAGCTATGGTTGTAACTCTTTGACTTCACTGTGGCAGGTTTTGTTTCAAACCAAATTGGGAAATAGGGATGTACTACCCTCTCATCAAAAGGGTGAGAAGCTTTGTCTGCCTTTCCTATCAGTAGATAGAAGAAAACAGTGTGGTCTTAGGACCCTGCTTTCCTCCACCGCTAGATTTCTCCTTCAGTCTCAGTGAGGAAGCACTGTGTGCGCGTCCAGTTCATTTTTCTTCTGTTTTTGTCTTGTTCAGTTGGTTACTCCACATGTCACTGGTGCCATGTTATGGAACGGGAATCATTTGAAAATGAAGAGATTGGCAAAATCATGAATGAGAATTTTGTTTGCATCAAGGTTGACCGAGAGGAACGACCAGATGTTGATAAAGTTTATATGACATTTGTCCAGGTGAGCTTGTTGTTTAATAAAATCACTTGAGTTTTCCCTGCCTTACATTTCATCAAGTTTCCAATGTTTGGGCATCGTTTAGTTGATTGTATTAGATGACTGAGCATCAGTAGACAAATAGTGAATAATATGAAATGCCTTGCTTCAGTGTCCCAAACACAAAACAGCTTTTTAATTAACATTTAACATGTTTTACTCTTTAACTCAGACACTGGGAAGTCAGCCAGCAGGCCATTTGAGTGAAGGCTACCTTGGGATCTTGTGTGTCCATTTAACAGGCAGGGAATAGCCAGAGTTTAATGTCTCCTCTGGAAGATGGCACCTTTGGCAGCCCCACTTCAATACTGCACTGAGCACCAGCATCCATATGTTCACGAGTCCTGAACCCATGTGCTCTGCTTTTTGCTACGGTAGCTACAGTGACTTCCCATGACCACATTTGTTTTCTTTTTAACGTCCTGACGGAAAGGCTCTTCCAATCTTGCATTGGAGTATCAGCCTAGATTTTATGCTCATCTATGGAATGAAACTTGTATCTGTTACCTGCTGATTCAAAAGTAAGAGTGCTACCCTCTGAGCCACAGCTGATGTGGTGAGTGACAAGGGAGTGGCAGAAGACTGGTTGTTTGCCCATGTGATGCCAAAATTGAAAGCAGTGTTGAAAAGCAAACACAATGCTGTAATACGATCCTCGTTTTTCAAGGACCGCAACTTCCCCTCCACGGTGGTCTAAAACGCCCTTGACTGCATCTCTCGCATTTCCTGCAACTCATCCCTCACACCCCCTCCCCGCAATAACAACAAAAACAGAATCCCCCTCGTCCTCACGTACCACGCCACCAACCTCCGGATCCAATGCATCATCCTCCGTCACTTCCGCCACCTGCAATCTGACCCCACGACCAAAGACATTTTTCCCTCCCCACCCTTATCTGCTTTCCAGAGGGACCACTCTCTCCGTGACTCCCTTGTCTGCCCCACACTCCCCACCACCCCCGGCACTTTTCCTTGCAATCGCAGGAAGGGCTACACCTGCCCCTACACCTCCCCCGTCGCCCCCATCCCAGGCCCCAAGAAAACCTTCCACATCAAGCAGATGTTCACCTGCACATCTGCTAATGTGGTATACTGTATCCGCTGTTCCCGATGTGGCCTCCTGTACGTCGGGGAAACCAAGCGGAGGCTTGGAGACTGCTTTGTAGAACACCTATGCTTGGTTCGTGACAAACGACTTCACCTCCCAGTCGCGAACCACTTCAGCTCCCCCTCCCACTGCTTGGACGACATGTCCATCCTAGGCCTCCTCCAGTGCCACAATGATGCCACCCGAAGGTTGCAGGAACAGCACCTCATATTTTGCTTGGGAACCCTGCAGCCCAATGGTATCAGTGTGGACTTCACAAGTTTCAAAATCTCCCCTCCCCCAACCGCATCCCAAAATCAGCCCAGCTTGTCCCTGCCTCCCTAACCTGTCCATCCTTTCTCCGACCTATCCACTCCTCCCACCTCAACCCCAACCCCCACCGCCACCCCCACCTCCTACCTACCAGCCTCATCCCCGCCTCTTTGACCTGTCTGTCTTCCCTGGACTGACCAACCCCCACCCTAACTCCCCACCTACACTTACCTTTACTGGCTCCAACCCGCCTCCTTGACCTGTCCATCTCCTCTCCACCTATTTGCTCCTTTATCCATCTTCCATCCTCCTCCCCCTCTCTCTCTCTTTATTTCAGAATCCCCTTCCCCTCCCCCATTTCTGAAGAAGGGTCCAGACCTGAAACGTCAGCTTTCCTGCTCCTCTGATGCTGCTTAGCCTGCTGTGTTCATCCAGCTCTACACCTTGTTATCTCACAACGGTGTAATGTCCCTTTTATGTTGTTCTTCACCTATCAGATCCCATTGTGTAGTTCTCACACAAACCCGTGGCTACAACCTACCAAATTACAGCCAGCCTATTTTTCACTAGGTCAGCCTGGCTTGTGTCAAGTTTACTTGCATTTTATGAGCCATCAGCTGCCACTTATGACAACTGTTTAGAGGCTCTGATCATCAATGACTGCCCAAAGCTTTGTACCATCTCCAAGATACAGGTCAAGAATGGGATGGAATATTCTCCAATTGCCTCAATGGGTACATCTCCAATAACACTTGAAGCTTGACACCATTCAAAACAAAGCAGCAAGTGTTGCTGCTGTTACTGTTGACTGTCAATGCTGTCTCAGTGATCACATTCATCTCTGAAACAAAGGTTCAAGTCCCAGTCCAGAGTTTTTAATGCAGAATTTAAGACTAGGGTTTTCCTGGTGTCCTGGTTGATATTTGTCCCTCAAAAGTTTGATTATCTGGTAACTTCATTGCCGTTGTGGGAGTTGGTGTGTACAAAATTAACCTCTGTATACCATACACTACTACAATGGCTACCCTTTAAGTGGGCTGTAATGTTATTTTCAATCTCCTGAGATCATACTGTATACTTCCAAATCTTTGCTTTTTTTCTATTCACATCTCTTCTGCAAGTGGTCTTGACAGTCTTTAAAACAAAGTGGAATTTGGATGAGCAGAAATCTTCTTTGGTTTCTAAGCAGAGCAACTGTTTCCCTGGAGGTGTAACAATTCCTGTTTCTTCCCTTTCGGCTGCAGGCAACAAGTGGTGGGGGTGGCTGGCCAATGAGTGTCTGGCTGACCCCTGACCTCAAACCTTTTGTTGGAGGGACTTACTTCCCACCTGAAGATGGATTCCACCGCTTGGGGTTTAAGACAGTGTTGAAGAACCTGGCTGGGCAGGTATGGTATACATTGCTTTTGGATAGTGTGTAGAATAGGCTGGTCTTACAACTTTTCAATCCTTGCACATGTGAAGGGTATGGAGAGAAAGCAGGAGTGGGATACTGAAATTGCATGATCCGCCATGATTGTATGGAATGGTGGTGCAGGCTCGAAGGGCCAAACGGCCTATTCCTGCACACGTTTTCTATGTTTCTAAGTTGTGGAGACATATGTGGAGTTGAGGTATAAATCAACAATAATCTAAAGTTCCCGTGCTCTTCTGTCCTGCCAAAGACATATAATGTTAGATAAGTAAACAGCAGTTGCTCTCTTTGTTCAAGGGGCAGGTAGGAAAACTTTGCATAACTTTGCCTCAGTAGTTTGCAAGTGTATTTTAGAGGTAATTGGACAGATGGGATGTAGCTGCTGAATCAAATTGAGGCAACTAAGTTAAGGATGGAGATGGAACAAGAAAAAAACGTAACTTATGAAAAATCCTGTTTATTTCATATCCACTATTGCAAAAAAAAGTTTAATTTTGATGTAACATTGCTGAAACTCATGTGGGATACCAACATTAACCAATTGCCAGCAGGAGGTGTATTTTCTTAGCTAGTGTTTAAACCCTGTGTTTCAGAAGTTAGGCTTTGTTTAATCCCTAGCACAGAGATGTATTGGGGCATTAGAGAGCTTTAATGAAATTCATGATTTGTTCATGCTCTCAAACATTTGCTTTAGTGGAAGAGAAACAGGAAGGACCTAACTGAACGCAGCGATAAGATCCTGACAGCCCTGCAGAAGGGGGTAGAAGTGAGTGCCAACAAAGAGGCAGTGCCCCCGCCATGTGCCCGGGTGATGGAGAGGTGCTTCGAGCAGCTGGCTCATTCCTACGAAGATGAATATGGAGGGTTTTGCGAATCTCCGAAGTTCCCTTCACCGGGTGAGGAAATATAAATTTATTTAAAAATGTGTATACTGCCTTTGAATGGTCACAGAAACAGCAACTTGTATTTATATAGCATCCTTAATGTAACAAAATATTTCAAGGCTCTTCACAGGAGCATAATCAGGCAAAAACGTGTGATACTGTACCAAAGGAGGAGAAATTAGGACAACTGATGAAAAACTTAGACAAAGAGATTGATTTTACGGATGGTTGTATTGGAGAAAAGGGTAAGAGAGAGAAATGGATCAGCCTAATGTGTTAGGGTTTAGATGGCTTGAATGTATGGCTGTCAGTGGTGGAGCAAAGGAAGTATCAGGTGTACAAAAGACTAGAGTTTGAGGAATGTGGCGTTCTTTGGTGTTTGGAGAACTGGAGCAGAGTGCAAAGTTAGTGAAGGGTAGTAAGATAATGCAAAGTCCGAACATAAACATACAAATTGGAAACAAATTAAGCCATTTGGCCCACACTACACCATTCAATAAGACCCTGGTTGATCAATTTGTGTTTCCAATTCCCATCTAACAAAAATCCATCTACTCAACCTTAAAAATCCAGTGACCCTGCTACCACTGCCTTCTCAGACTGTGAGTGCCTAAGTCATGCAATCGATGGGGTGTCTTTGGCAGGCTGCTAACTCAGGCTAGAGTCCTCTCCCTCGAGGTCAAACGCAAATGATTTAGACTCCTAGAAATGTATGTTTTGAGCACTTCAACAAGCTCAGACTTGAGTTCTGTGACAGGCACGGGCATTTCCAGTGCTAATGGTCCATCTTGGTGGGATGGTTGGAGAATTATTAAGCTAAACGTGTAGCTTTACCTCCCCGTTAGAGTTTCTGACAGCTCTTATAGACTTTTCAAATAAAACTGACACAAACAGCTCATCTGAATCCTATGCCTTCAACAGCTCTGCACCAAAGAAAACATCAAGACCCAATATGGTAAAATTAGTCTTGATGCTTTTATAGTCACATCACCACTTGCAACAGTAACTCTAATAATGGAGGTAAAGTTACACTGCTGTTCTTTGTATTCTGTCCAGTCATTTGACCTACAGCTCATCCATGTGTAATTATGTGTTAACTTGACATTCTGGGTCCACCCTTTAGAATTTTCCTTTAATTTGGGAATATACTTTGTCTGAGTATTTTGAAATGCCCTCTTAAATGTCATCATCTGCTTCTCTACTAACCTGTCCCCTAGCATAGTACCCCAGTTCACTTTAGCTTGCTCAGCTTTCATGTCCATGATTGTCCTCATTTAAGGTTAAAATACGAGTCTTAAACCCACTGTTCTCCTTTTCAAACTGAATGTAATATATGTGAGGGTTGGTTAGCTCAGTTGGCTGGTCAGCTGGTTTGGATGCGGAGTAATGCTAACAGCATAGGTTTGATTCCTGCACTGGCTGAGGGTCCCATGAAGGACTGTCCTTTTCAACCTCTCCCCTCACCTGAGACACTTTGAGCCTCAGGTTAAACCACCACCTGTCCCCCCCTTTCTCTATTGAAATAACACCCCAATGGTTTGGTAGGATTGTGGAAGGGGCCACTGTTACTTTAACTCTGAGGACATTTGTTAACCCTGTCACATGACAGCATTACAAGTCTCGTATAACCTGCTGTCTGGTTAGTTCTAGAAAGTTGGAGAGCAGCACAATCTCAAAAGCATCTAATAAACTGGTCAGAGATAACAAGGCATTGAGCTGGATGAACACAGCAGGCCGAGCAGGAAGGCTGACGTTTCGGGCCTAGACCCTTCTTCAGAATCTTCAGACCCTTGTTATCTCAGATTCTCCAGCATCTGCTGTTCCTACTATCTCTCTAATAAACTCGTCATCCTGGTTATTACCGTTGGGTATTATAATCCCCTTAGAGACTAATAACTTTTAAACAGATGTAACTTTCCCATATGACCAATGGAAATAAACTGGCAGACAAGATTTCTCTTTTGAACTTTCACTACAACAGACAAACTCAAATCAACGTGGATCAAATGTTAATTAATTAGAATTAATCCCAAAGAGAAAGATAAGTTTCGCATTCACTAACAACTGAAATAATTCTTACAAAACACTTTTTACTCAATGTCGTATTTGTGCTGAATATATAGCATTACAGTCTGTGATGAAGAGCCATCTAGACTCAACATTAGCTTTCTCTCTCTCTCTCCACAGATGCTGTTTGACCCACTGTGATTTCCAGTATTTTTTGTTTTCAGTTCACTTCAGCAATGTCAGGCTAGGTTGAAACTTCCAGCGCCCTTTGAGAATTGTTCCACTCAGTGCACTTTCACAATTAAATTTACCACTGCTAAGAAAACCCTTGTCAATTCTTTGTTCCTCAAATCTTCAAGAGTTCCATCTGTTCCGTTCTTTCTTTTGAACAAATGAAACTCTTCATGCGTAACCTGTTTGATTGTTAACACAAAACCATTCCCCCTGCATTTCCACAGCAGTTGCTTCTTTGTCTTGGTATCTCAAATAGCAGCTGTCCCTTTGTGGTGAGATCCCCTGAAAAGGTGTTAAAAGTACCACCCTACTTTAGTGGGTTTCTGTTCAAGCTGATGTTTCCGTGGCAACCGGCTTACGTGGGCACTTCTCCAAACTGAGGTATTTAAAGGCATTCCAGTTATACCCTTCTGTTTCACCTGGGGTTTTAAACATAACCATCTCATAAAATGCACTGTTCATGACTAGGAAAGTAAGTTGCTTGGAATGTAGTGAGAGTGAGTGAAAGAAGTAGCAGATGCAGCTCAAGGATAAGATGAGCTTGGAAAGGTGAGAGATGGAGGAGAAACCAGAAAGGCAAGGTTTGGGGCTTGAATGAGGCACAGTGGATGCTGGGATAGCAGCGGAATAGATCACAATCTTGATGCTGTAGAAATTTGCAAGCTCCTTGTTTATTTGAAATAGGTTGACAAGGGTAGACAAGGACAATTTAAAGAAGAACAGTAATAGAGAGAAGGGGCTTTGGAATACAACTACCATAAAGTTTTGACAGCTATTTTACTTTGCCTGTGCTCCCTCTATTCTCCTGTCTGTATGACCATCACTTGCATATGCTCTGTCACCTCTTCTGGCTCTTCATCTCACGCTACACCTGATTCAGAATCCTTATCCTCCTCTGTAAATCTCCACCAATGGCCTTTCCCTACTTTGCATCTGCCATTTTCTCCAGTTTTGGATCTCAGCCTGCACTCACTGGGTTACCAAGGCTTGCTGACTGGACTTCCAACGCTCAGCACTTCTGTCTTTGTGAAAGACCTTATTGCCATTTGAAACTCACTAAAGCCTCCCTTGCCGCAACACACTGTTTCCCACATCACCTTCAAAAGCTTCACCACTTCTCTGCTGTTGTCTGTGCTGTGCATTGTTAGCCATGGGTGAACAGAACTTGGTGCAAGTTAAGCTATGACCCCTATGCTTGCTCAAAGTCAGAAATCACATGACATCAGGTTATAGTCCAACAGGTTTATTTGAAAATTTTGAATAAACCTGTTGGACTATAACCTGGTGTTGTGTGATTTCTGACCTTGTCCACCCCAGTCCAACACCAGCACCTCCAGGTTATGCTTGCTCATTAATTCCCAGTATGCCAATGTCTCACATTTAAAACGCTCAGCCCTGTTTTCAAATTCCACCATAGCCTTTCCCCTCCCTACCTCTGTATCCTCCTCCAGTCCTACTAACCTCTGAGATCTCTGTGCTCCTCTAATTATAAAAACTTGATCATCTTTGATATTAGTTGCTTATAGCTTGTTGTTAGAAGCCAGTTGCAGTTAGCTGTCTAATTCCTAACGTTTGGAACTCATTACCTCATTCTCAGCCTTTATACCTGTCTCCTTGCCTTTAAGACACTCCCTAAAAACATTTCCTTTCACCAAACCTACACTTGTGGTGTTCAAGGTCAAATTTTATTTGGTTATCCTCCTGTAAGATGCAGTGGGAAATTTTACTTTATTGAAGGTGCTGTATAAATTCAAGCTGTTGCTGAATGTTTTATTTCACAAAAGAGACCGAACATTGTAAGTTTTGTCAATTATTTCAATCTTAAAACCAATGATTTATGTAAGGGTAGAATGTAAAGCTGCATCATATCTAGAGTCCATGTATAATTGTGAATGTTCTTTGCCTTACTGCACTTCAGGACAGATTATATTTCACCCTAGCTGCTGCCTTATATATGATTTTTTTTGCCACATACATGTTGCACGCTTTCTGCTCAGCAGCAGTCAGGGCCATGAATAACTGCTGTTTTCTTTGAATTTGTTTCTTTCTAATTGATGTTATTTCTATTCAAACTCATTTGACTGTGAGTAAAATCTGAGCCCTTTGGACATAAAATGTGGTACAGAAACTTACAATTGCATCAGGTGAACATGGCTGAAAACGAGATCTGAATAGCCCAGTTCTGTAAAGGAGTATTTGCTTAATCCTTAGCATCACTTTGTGAGCAAGGGTACCAAGGCTTTTGTTTTTGAAAAAATGAGTGAATGCCATGTCTGTTTAACACCAAACTGTTTAACACCATTTTACATTATTTGTATTCATTCCACCATCAAGCACTACTGGGGATGCCAGACTGGAGTGGTTCAGAAGCAGTGATGTCTTACTCCAGTTATACAGGGCCTCGGTGAAGCTACACTTGGAGTATTGCATGCTGTTTTGGTCTCCCTATCTAAGACTGCTGTGGAACCCAAAACCTATTCAAGAACGGGACAGAATTCTAGATTTTAAAAACACCAAAAGCTCTCAGAAGAAAGCAGGAATATGGCATTGAGATAGAGGATCAGCTACGATCATATTAACTGGTGGATCAGAGAAGGGCTAAGTGGTCTACTCGTGCACCTAGTTTTAATATTTCTAAGTAACTGGACTTAGCTCATTGTTGTTGCCGCAATTTCCCTATTTGCGGTGATGTGCTTGCTTTCTCTGAAGATGCTGAATCATGCTGGGTATAGTGTCAAAAACACTGACTCCACTCTGGTGTACACCACCAATAAGGCCATCCTTTGAAATCCTGGTCATTGAACGTCAGTGAGATCTTCATTAGCAGGGGTCTTGGCATTAAACCACATCACCATCCCTGCCAGGCACATATGCTTTCATTTTTCGCTGGTGATTACAGGGTGATTTCCTTTCTCCTTTCTATCCTACCTTCCCTGACCTTGAGGCAAAATGGTTAAGGTTAAGACGAACTAATTCTGCACAAGGATCGATTTTTAAAACAAAAACATAAAGGCATATTTCTCAGCATGTGTCGCACACTGAGTGACTATTGGTAAGTAGCCAAAAGCAGCATCAATTTGCATGTGATAAGATCTTATAACCGTAAGTCAGGCAGTTTGCCAATTGATGGTATTGTTGGCTGAGATGGAATATTGGCCTAGACGCTGAGAGAATCCCCTGCTTTTGTTCAGATAGTGGACGTGAACTACCAGATCAGACAATTAGTCTGTGACTGCCTTAGTTACTACTGATGTGTTGGTGAAGGATTAACTTGCTTCATACACCAAATCTGTCATTTTCCATGGGATACTACTTGTAGGAGATTTCAGTTGCGTTAAGTGTTGTCTCCACACATGAACTCCTTATAATTTGTCCAAATGCGGTGCTAACTTTTCAAGATGTATCTGATTTAACAATCTGTAGTTCTGTTCCTTTTAGCTGAAGTGATAGTAGCAGAGGATACATGTCTGCCACTGCTTTGGCTTTCCTGAAAAATACATGGTGGGGATGTTTTAATTTGTAAGTGCTGGCCAAGACTGTCATTACGTTTGATGCAATTAGCAGAGGGGATGAGATTAATTAAGCAGGTGGGTGACAGGATTTGGGTTTTAGACACCTGAAGATTGAAAGGAAAGTAGGTGAGGGATTCCACAGTTTTTGAGAGCTTTGAAAGCAACACTCCGATGTCGAGGAACGTGCAGTAAGTTTTGATTTCAAAATCGGGAAGAGGCAGGTGTATATGGAAGGGCAAGTGCAACAAATGAGGAAGGCCTATGTGAAGGGTAGAAGCAGCAGACAGAATTGTCCATATTTAGCAGAAAATAGAAGAGTGAGAGAGACAGGTCTTCAATAGAGAAAGATACAGTCACAGAGTCATACAACATGGATCAGACGCTTCAGTCCAACTTGTCCTAAGCCGATGAGTTTCCTAAACTGGACTAGTCCTGTTTGCCTGCATTTGGCCCATATCCCTCTAAACCTTTCCTATCCATGTACGTGTCCAAATGTCTTTTATAGAGTCTGATTTTGGAGGATAAGCTGAAAGAGAGTGTTACTTACTAAATGGTAAAATCTAATTCTCTGGGGAATACCAAATCTCTGTAGATTGGATAGATCTCATACATCTCTCTGTTATGGCGGACTGGAACAGTGGTGAGTTGATTGTCTGTCTCTGTCTCTGGTTTTCACAAAGTAATATATTGCTTTTACCCTAACAGTTAACTTCAATTTTCTATTCCGTTTCTGGGCTTTGAACAAGAGTGAAGAGAAAGGAGCCCAGGCGCTGCAGATGGCTTTACACACTCTGAAAATGATGGCTCTTGGAGGAATACATGATCACATTGGGCAGGTAGGAGAGCCCATTGTGGTGTGAAGACAACTTTCTGAACGAGGTTGTGGAGGAGAATAATTGTGGGTTTAAGGCAGTAGTGACTTGGTTAGGCTGAGTAATAGCCATATGTTTGCTTTGAAAGGCAGACTTGCATTTGTACTTGTACAACAGCAAAGTGTCATCAACAATTGTATAAAATGGCACTTGCACAGCAAAGACGTCACTGACGCTCATTTTGAGTTTAATCAGGACCACTTGTTGCTGATCTCGTTGCATTGCAAAACATGGACAAAAGTGCTGAACTCAAGACAGTAGTCAAGAATGACAGCTGTTGACATCAGTGACATTAGGGAACCCCAGGAAAGCTGAAGTCAGTGAGAATTGGAAGGGGGGTATTTTGACTGGTTGGAGTCATAACTAGCACAAAGGAACATGGTTGTCATTATTGGAGATCAGTCTCCTCAGCTCTCGCGCAGTTCTGCAGGAGTTTTTCAGGGTAGTGATTATAGGTCCTACCATCTTCAGTGCTTCATCAATAACCTTCCATCGCTCATAAGGTCAGAAGTGGGAATCCCACTGATGATTGCAGTATGTTCTTTACTATTTGAGACTTCACTGATACTGAAGTAATCTGTGTCCACATTCAGCAGAACATGGGCAACATTCAGGCTTGGGATGTTAAATAATATTCACGGCCCTGAAATGGCAGGCAGATACCATCTATGATGAGAGAGAATCTAACAATTGCTCCTTGACGCCAATGATGTTACTGTTGCTGAATCTGCATCGTAGGGGGTTATCATTGAGCAGAAATTGAACTGGACGAGCCATATATAGCATAGGAATTCTGTAGTGAGTAACTGCCTTTTGTCTCCCTAAAGCCTGCTCACCATCATGAGGCACAAGTCAGGAATGTGATGGAATACATACTACTTATTTGGATTATTGCAGCTCCAACAATTCTCAAGAAATTTATACCAGCACACCATCTACCAATGTGCATATTCACTCCCTCTACCTCTGCAACACAGTGACAACAATGTGTAGCATATACAGGGTGGTCTGCAACAATTTGCTAAGGCTTCTTAGACAGCACCTTCTAAACCTGCACCTCTGCCACCTATAAAGACAGTGGCAGCAGATATTTGGGACCACTAGCAAATGCAAGTTCCCTTTGTGCCACACATCACCCTGACTTGGAAATATATCATTGTTCTGTCATTGTTGCCGGAAGTCATTTCCCCAGCAGCACTGTGGATATACCTGAACCACATGAATTGTGGTAGTTCAAGGAGGCAGCTCCAACCAATGTCCATGTCCCATTTTTCAAAAAAATTAAAAACACCTTTTTATCCAGATTCCTGGAGCACCTTATCTGAATAACTTAGATGGAGTGACTGTCTATGTCTGTTGACCAGGATTCTAGGAGAGAGGCTTTTAAGTACGGTTATAGTATTTACTGTTTGCCCAAAGAACCAAAGCAGGTGAATGCCTGGTTATAATGTCTCAGCCAAAGGCATTCCTTCAACCAATGTTTCACTTCCATCATGCAACTATCTTCCTGGGTCCTGAGCTGAAATTTTAGTGTGAGTTCTACCACCTGAGTCAAGCTAATGCAATTCTATTTACATTTATTCTCATTCTGTGATCTACCATGCATTTCAGGATTGGACCAGTGAAATATGGTGCACACCTTGTAGTCCTGACTTTGCAACTAGTTAGAAGGATCGGTAGAGATCGACTCAGAAACTTCAATATATATGCTTTATAATAGCACCTTTCACGTTGTAAAATGTTCCAAGATACTTCATAGGAATAGTGTGAGATAAAGTTTGATGTCAAGCTATATCCATGGAGTATTAGCAGAGATTACCAAAAATTTGGACATAGACTGATTTTAAAGAAGTGCCTTGCATGGAGAGGTTTGGGGAGTGAACTTCAGAGCTTGGGGCCTAGGCAGCTCAAGGCAGGGCCATCAATGCTGGAGTGAATAAAATCAGGAATGCATATGAGACTATGGACTATGGAAAGATCATGGATGTCTCAAATGCTTGAAAGATGAGAACTTTAACATTGAGTCTGGGAGCCAAAGTATATCAGTAAGCACTGGGCTGTTGGTTGAATGGGATGTGTCTGGTCTGGTCAGCAAAGTTATGAGTGAACTCAGTTCTTGTAGGGTGGAATATAGGAGTTTGGTGAGAAGAGCATTGGAATATTAAGATCCAGAGGTAACTGGCTATTAGGTTATTTGCTGAATAAGACAGCACCTAACTCTGATATAGCTATGTTCGTACCCTCTATTGTGATGGATTTAGTTCTGCCAAAGGCTTTGCCTCCATTTAACCAGGTCCACTATTGCATCTGTCAGAAGGATCTTAAACATTATCTTTTGGCTTATTTTTGTTACACTCACAGAAACTGCTTCCTTGTAGCAGTTAATCCTGAAACTATGCAATATCAGCTCTCAAATTTTGCAGTGAATAAGACTTGTACAATTTTCAGCAGATGAGTTCAGGCAGGGTCAGAGTTGAGTGATGTTATGTAGATGGTGGTCTTGGTGATGGAAAGATTTGTGGTCAGAAGCTCATCTCTAATACAAACATTGATGCAGTTCGGTCTCAGTTCCAAGGAGAGGGTTGGCTGCTGAATAGAGTGTGTGGTGGAAAACAAAGACAGTACCTGGATGTAAAACATGTTGGGTGACATTTCAGGGACAGTTGGTGAATTAAACCTTTGATGGTACCAGTGTCTATGTGGAAAATTGAAATCCCTGGAGAGACACTCCAGTGAATTCACTCCTTACTCCAACTGAGTAATACACAAGTTCTAAATTAACTAGAAGTTAATGACAGTTGCAAGAGCAATTATGGAACAGGCGAGATTTAATTCATCTGGGAACACCACAGCTCCAACTTTATTTTGTGGCTCAGTCCCTATCTTTCTTTTCACCACAATCATTGTCTGGCCGATGACCTCAATGGATAAAACCCATTTTCCCTTTTGATATCATTTTTGTTCTTTGTTCTTTGTTCTTTATTCTTTCCTGGGATATGGGTGTCATTAGCAAGGACGGAATTCTGTAAGAAGCATGGGTGAGCTAGATGGGGTTTTTACATCTTGGTCACCATCACTTCGTACTTATGAATTGAATTTAAATTCCGCTAGCTGCTATGGTGGTATTTGAACTTGTGCCCTGGGCATTTGCTTGGGTCACTGCGTGACTAGTCCAGTGACATTACCACTGCATCACCAACTGGCTACACCTTCAGAAATGTCCTCAATGTCAAACTTTTATTTTCCTACTTCTACTAACAGCTACTTGTATATTTTCTTTTTGTACACCCCACCCCAACACCTGACCACCATGGGAAATATTGCCATGTTTAATGCTCCAATAAACCAATAACTGATCAGACAACACGTGACTGTAGTATCGTTACTACATCTTCTGATGCCACAAATTCCATTCTGACAGAAAAGCTCTCTCCTGTCATTATCTAGCTCCAGCACTGCCTCCATTGGAAAGTTTCTAAGCATTTGGTCTTGGTTTGTTTGTAGTGCACTCTGTGTAGTGAGTTTTTGCAGGAGCCTCCTCATTATAGTGTGTCACCATGAGGCTAGGCAATTGTGGCTCTGGAGGGTCACATAGAGTGCATATGACCTGCTTGCTAAAAATTAACAATTGGAGGAAAGAGCTTATGTATTTAATTATTGATAACCCTTGAATATTACAGGGTGTTTAGTTGGCAATGCTTCTGTAACATAATGAGATCCATTTGTTGCCAACTTGGCCCCATGGGCTGGAGTTGCAGCATGGTCTGTCTTGGCATAAAATTGCTTTCTCGTCCCTTTTGGACTTGCTGACCCATTGGCTCCCTATCCACCTTTGCCTCCATTTCAAACTTGTCATCTTGTGTTCAAACCCCTATGTGGTTTCCGTCTTCCTTATATTTATGAACTTCAAAGCATAACCCCGTCAGATATCTGCACTCATACTTACATATATCTCCACCATTTGTGGCCATGCTCACGTTTGCATCAGCTCCTGAGCTCTCGATCACCTTCTTTCTACTTTAATACACTTATTAAAATTTCAGCTAAGCTATTGGTCGCCTATTCTTCTGTGGCATGGTGTCACATTTTCTTTGGTTATACTCATGTAAATACCTTGGCACATCTTCCGATGTTAATGGTGCCCTACAAAGACCAGTTTAGGGGAAGTGGTGGAATAGTGATAATGTCACGGAGTTACTAATTCGGAGACCCAGATTAATGATCAGTGAGATGTGTTCAAATCCTACAGATAGTGAAATGCAAATTCAATAAAAGTTGTTCAAAAATAACCGTTGTGATTAGTTTGTTTACAACAATCTAGTTTACTAATATCCTTCAGGGAAGGAAACCTACCTTACTTTCCTAGTCTGTCCAACAAGTGAATCCAGACCCACTGTGATATGGTTGACTCTTAACTTCCCTCTAACATGGCCGAGAAAGCCATTCAACTGTTTCAAATCGCTGCCAAGTCAAAAGAAAGAAAGCTAAACTAAACCCAGGAAGTGATAATGGGGAACACCATATCCACTCTGCAAAGTCCTCCTTCCAATATTTGGGGGCTTGTGCCAAAATTAGGAGAGCTGTCCCACAGCAACAGCCTAACATTGTCTGTAAGGTATGATTCTGTGAGTATGATTATATCTTAGACACAACTAACACTATGGCAGGAGGTGGGGGCACAGTGGCATGCGATCAGGAGGAGTTTCCTGGGAGTCCTAAACCTAGACTCCATACCAGATGACATCAGGTCAGACATGGGCAAGGAAACCTCCTGCTGCTTAACACTTATTGTCGAACTGTTCCAATAAACCTACATCACTTTTATCTAACTTACAAAGTGGAAAATTGCCCACTGTCCTAGGACCAACCACCTTCAACTGCTTCATCAATGATCTTCCCTCCTTCATAAGGTCAGAAGTAGGGATTGTTTGCCAATGATTGCACAACTTTCAGCACCATTCACAACTCCTCAAATACTGAAGCTGTCCATGTCCAAATGAGGCAACATCTGGAGAATATCCAAGTTTGGACTGTCAAAGTGGCAAGTAACATTTGCATGACATAAGTGCCAGGCAGTGACCAGTTCCAACAACACAGAATCCAGCTATCACTCTTTCGCATTTAATAGCATTACTATCACCTGAATCTCCAACTGTAAACATCCTGACAATTATCATTGACCAGAAACTACTGGACTAGCCATACGAATGCAATGACTACAAGAGCAGGTCAGAGGCCAAGATTCCTGCAGTGAGTAACTCATCTCCTGACTCCCCAAAGTCTTTCCAATGTCTACAAGGCATAAGTCAGGACTGTGATAGAATACTCCCACTTGGCTGCATGACTACATTTCCAACAACACTCAAGTTTGCAGATGACACAAAGATAGGTAGAGGGACAGGAAGTGGAGAGGCTGCAGAAGGTCTTGGACAGGTTGGGAGGGTGGACAAAGAAGTGGTAGATGGAATATAATGTGAGTAAAGTGTGAGGTTATACATTTTGGTAGGAAGAGTAGAGGTGTAGACTATTTTTTAAACTGGGAAAGGCTTCAGAAATCTGAAGCATTGGGAGTCCTAGTTCAGGATTCTCTTAATATTAACATGTAAGTTGTGTTGGCGGTTAGCAAGGCAAATGCAATGTTAGCATTCCTTTCAAGATAGCTAGAACACAAGAGCAGAGATAGTACTGTTGAGGCTGTAAAAGGCTGTGGTCAGGCCACATTTGGAATATTGTTTGTTTTTCTTTATTCATTCATGTGATGAGGGCGTCGCTGACCAGGCAGCATTTATTGCCCATCCCTAATTGCACAGAGGGCAGTTGAGAGTCAACCACATTGCTGTGGGTCTGCAGTCACATGTCGGCCAAACCAGGTAAGGATAACAGATTCCTTCCCTAAAGGACATTAGTGAACCAGATGGGTTTTTCCGACAATGGGTTCATGGTCATCATTTAGATTCTTAATTCCAGACATTTTATTGAATTCAAATTCCATCATTTGCCATAGCAGGATTTGAACCCAGGTCCCCAGAACTTTATCTTTGTCTCTGGATTAACAGTCTAGCGATAATACCACTAGGCTGTTGCCTTCCCATATGTGAGTAGTTTTGGGCCTTAATCTAAAGATGGATGTGCTGGTATTGGAGGGGGCCCAGAGGAGGTTCACAAGAATGATTCTGGCGATGAAGGGCTGTTATATAAAGAATGGTGAACAGTCTGGGTCCGTACTCAGTGGTATGGTGGGGTGGGGAGATTGTTATTGAAACTTCCAGAAAACTGAGAAGCCTGGATAGAGTGGACATGGAGAAGATGTTTCCACTGGTAGGAGAAATTTAGGACCACGGAGCACAACTTCAGAGTGAAAGGTTGGGGGGACTTTTAACGAGAAGATGGTGAATCTGTGGAACTCATTGCTGCAGAGGACTGTGGAGGCCAAGTCATTGAGTATCTTTTAAAGTAGAGATAGATAGACATAGATTAGTAAGGGGACAAAAGGTTACAGGGAGAAGACAGGAAAATGGAGTTGAGAAATAAATCATCCATCATGCAGGTGGAGCAGACTTGATGGCTTAACTCTGCTCCTTGATCTTCTGGTCTTGTTATCTAAAAGGCTTGACACCATCCAGGACAAAGCAGCCGACTTGTTTGATATCACATCCACAAACACCACTCCCTCCACCACTAATGCTGAGTAGTAGCAGTGTGTACAATCTACAAGATACACTTCAGCAATTCACCAAGGCTCCTTAGATATCACCCACGACCACTTCCATCTAGAAGGGTAAGGGCTGCAGATACCTGGATCAAAAGTGAAAATTCCGACTGGTGGATCAGTTGAGTATAGTTTTATTTGTCAGTGTTTAATGTTTGGTACCATAACTGTTCATGCTGAGCTGAAAGTGAGCCTTTTGATTTTCTTTGCTCAGGTTTATATCTGTCAGACTGCATTCCTTGGAAACTTTGTGATTCTGCCGGATTTAGGCCACCTATACCCAGTCTTGAGAGCATATTATCCCGCGATAGTTGTGGAGTTCAGTACAAGTCTCTGATAATAAAGGCACAGTTAATTATATCATGTCTTTACTGACCCCAGGGCAGCCCAGAGAGCTTCACAGTCCATGAAGTACTTTTGAAATTAGGGTGTCAGAATGAATTGTCCATTTCAGGAAGTCACAGGTGTTGACATTGTCCCATACAGTGTATTCTTGTTTGAATGGTAATGTTGCTCTGCTCTGCACTAGGGTTTCCATCGCTACTCCACAGACAGGAGGTGGCATGTTCCCCATTTTGAGAAGATGCTGTATGACCAGGGGCAACTGGCTGTGTCCTATATAGAAGCGTATCAGGTAAGCGAAAGAGAACTCTTTCCATTCTCTGAGTTTTGCTCTCTTTGGTGAAATTTATTGGCATGAACGTGAACACCATTAATTAAGGAGACTAGAACACGTCTCCATTTTGGCAGTAACTCTGTTAAATACCCAGAGTGTATACCGTGGTGTTGGATACAGTGTAAAGCTCTCTCTACACTGTCCCCTTCAAACACTTCCGGGGCAGGGAGAGCATTGGGTTAGATACAGATTAAATCTCCCTTCGTGGTGTGGGGTGAATTTACTGAAGTACTGTGAACCTACCACCGTCAGGAATCCTCAGTCTGGATTTACATCATAACTTTAAAATGAAATGGGAATCCCTTAACCCCAAACATCATCTTCCTAGACCCTAAACTCTTGAATTCCATCTTCAGCCTCTTTGCATCTTGACTTCTCGTCGTGTGTTTAATTTCCTACTTAACATCTACACCTTTGACTGAACGTCTAGTCATGTCTAATGTCGCCTCTTCGTTTGGCTTGGAATCAATTTTGACTGATTATACCCCTGTGAGGCAAGCTGGACCAGCTTCTTTAATTAAGAAGTGTCACATAAATGCAAGTTGTCATCTAAATGTGTCCTGATAAGAATTTACAAATCTCACTCATCCCAAATGTAAGGAAGTTCTCAATAAATTTCAGTGATTAAGTATCTCAGAATAGTTCTTGTTCTTGTTTTAAAAAAATGCTTACTTTTATTGTTCCTTTTAAAATTAATGTAATGCAATTATATTTTTAATAGTGTGGGAGGCTATATTTGTTGGCTCAAATATTCAGAAGACAGCCTTTGGAGCGGTGTATGTTGGAGTTGCACATTGGGACCAAGTCGAATTTCAGTCATAGCTGACTGCAAAAATTGAATTTTCCAATGCTCAATTTCCACGTGCCTGAAATGCTGCAAAAAGAGTCCTTTAGTGTGGGACAATTCTGAAGTTGCTGACTCACTTCATGTTAGTGGTTACACAGAAAATGTTAAAGGATTGAAAACCTACTCTACCACAGATAGCTATTAAATTTAACCCTCAACTCCTCACTGATGCTGCTCCCCTCTCCCTAGACTTGACCTAAGCTTCCCTCTGATGTCTTGACTCTCCTTGACGCAACCTGACTTGGCCCTGACTTTTCCAAGACACTCATTCACTTACCTGACTCCCTCCCTCCCTCCCTCCCTCCCTCCCGCCGGCATCTACGTGCCACCCTACATCCCTTTTCCCCCCCATGAAAACTAATCGTGCACCCTTTTTCTCATACTCTGTTCAAGTGCCTTTGGGTCTTCAACAATTTACACCTCAAATATGACAGCAAAAGGGACATGTCTTGGGCTACAATGTTACTCCAGTGTTGGTGGATTTCTCCCTGGTTTCCTCTGATAGATATCCTCAGGACAGTCTAGACTAGGAAGTTTGGCTGGAAAAGTCTCACTGATAAGTGGGTAATTTTTAAAGAGGATTACTGTTGGTTGAATCTGTTTTGGCAGTAATTGGTATCTCTGGCCCAATCAATTTGTTAGAAATTTGTGATGCTGCACATTTCTTCATTAGTCACCAGAGGGAGCTAGTGACATATGAATCCCAATAATGTGACTGGACTGGGCAAACTGCAGAGCGTGAGAAACTGCTGCAACATTTGGTTCTTGCTGGTTTGATTTTTGGTTCTCAGTTGCATTTTTTTTAACAAAAGATTTTGTTTTAAATATTTCTCCAACCTTGTTTCTAAAAGGTTTCAACTGACATCCTGGACTACGCAGTTGGTGAATTGTATGGATAAGACAGTCAGGGTTTTGAATTTGTCACGTTTGGAATGGGGCATCAAGATGCTGATTATTCTGCTGACTGTGTAACCCTGTTCTCCTCCTTCTGTACTCCCAGTCAGAAACCTAAGCTGCCTTGCCTGCTCTAAGTATTGGTCAGGGCCTTGTCTTGCTTCCATTGTTCAGAGGAGGCCTGCACCATAAATTCAGGAATTCATGCCCCCCCTTCCAAGAAATGGGCTGTTTAACACTGCTGGAAATCTCCACTTTAGTGCAAAAAAATCCCTCCAATAATCTCTGTACAATCCACTCCTAATTGTCTGTCTGTTTATGCTGCTACCATCATCTCCTCTTAACAGTGTGTGTGCAGTGAACCTTTTAATGATGTACAAAAACAGAAGTTGCTGGAAAAGCTCAGCAGGTCTGGCAGCACCTGTGAAGAAAAAAATCAGAGTTAACGTTTCGGGTCCTGTGACCCTTCCACAGTTCAGAGGCCATGCAGGAAACTGTTTCTGTTAAATGGTGACTATGGTGACTGCAGTGACACAAGTGACCACATTTTTCTCACCTTTAGGGAATGATATAGCAAACCTGTCCGAATCGGTATCTGAAATGATCAATCAGATGAAATGTCACAATTTGACACGAACTGTAAATCAGTGTACCCCAGATTTCATTTCATTATGCACCTTTCTATTACACTAGGTGAAATTTAATTCCCTTCTGGAAGTGGGCTGGATGTGAGTGGGGGCTGACATCATGGAATGTGGAGAGAAGGCAGGAGATGCAATTCCCATTTCCTTCCTGATTTCCCTGGGTTTCAGTCAGTGCCTTCGAGCACAGTCTTCCACCTTAGGCTAATTGAGGCCCTTATGTAGCTACGTAATGACCAGTCAGCCCAACTCATGTCCCTGTGTTCAGGATCTCCTTCATCTTCACTGTTTCCGGGGCCTGCTGAGGTCCAATCTTTTAACATAAAGATGCACAAGTCACAAATGTCAGGGAGAGTTTCAAGGTAAACCTCTGCTGGATTGCTTGAATTGACAGACATGGGATAAGGGAAAAAGATCCATCTGTTATAATGAGAAGTGGTGTAAACTGATTTGGTAGGGGATCGGGGTACAGAGTAGAGGCACAGTAAAAGCTGAAATATAAACCATACAGACGAAGAACCGGGTCAATCTAGAAGGCAATACAAATATAGACAAGTTAAGGCACAAGGGAGCATGGCAGGGAATCTTGTGAGTAAGATAGATGAGTTGAAATATTGATTGACACATGGGAATGTGATATTATTGCTATTACAGAGACATGGTTAAGGAGGGACATGACTGACCATTCGATATTCCAGATATAGAATCTTTTGGCGAGATTGGGGGAGGGACGGTGGCATAATTGAGGAGGTGGTGCCACGATATTGGTCATGGAGTCACTGCAATAAGGAGGGATGATATCTTAGAAGGCTTCTCAAATGAGGCCGTATGGGTAGAAATTAAAAACAAATAAAAAGTAATTACTTTACTGGGGATATACTATAGACGCTCTAAACAGTCAGCAAGAAATAGAAAGACAGATACGTCAGCAAATCTCAGAAGTGTAGAGAGAGCAGGGTAATAATAGTGGAGGATTTCAACTTCTCCAATATTAATTAGGATAGACAAAAGTGTGAATGGCTTAGAGGGGTGGAATTTTTAAATGTCTCCGGGAGACTTTTTAAGTCAGTATGCCAAAAGTCCTACAAGAGCGGGCACAGTGCTTATTTTAAGAAATGAAACTGACAAATGATAAGTATGGCAGTGGGGGAGCATCTTGGTGATAGTGACCATAATTCAGTAAAAGTGAAGGTAATTCTGGATAAGGACAAAGTTGGGTAGAAATAAAGGATCTGAACTCTGGGAAGGTGGATTTTCACAATATAAGACAGGACCTGAACAAAGTAGACTGGGAGCAGCTATTTGCAGGAAAATCTCCATCAGACAGTGGGAGACATTAGGAAGGATAATTGCAAGAGTGCAGGGCCAACATTTTCCTGTAAAAGTTAAGGACGGCACCAAAAAGTTCAGCGAACCATGGATGTCAAGGGATGTACAGGATTGTGGACAAGGAGTGATAAAGGAAGCTTATGGTAGACACCAAAGGCTGAAAACAGCAGGATGGTCTTGAGAATAGAAAGTGTAGGGGGTTCGATATAAAGAAATTAGGATATGTTGGCAGTTAACAGTTGGAAAAATCCAAAAGCATTTTATAACTGTATTCGGGGCAAGAGAATAACCAGGGAAAGAGTCGGCCTATTAGAAACCAAAGTGGCAATGTGTGGGGAGCTGGACGACATAGCTGAGATTTTAAGTGATTATTTTGCATCTGTATTTATGGTAGAGGAGGCTGATGTTTGTATAAAAATCAGGGAGGGGAACTGTGGTATACATGAGCAACTTTGTATTGAGAGAAAGCACATATTAATGGTTTTAGCAGGTATGAAAGTGGATAAATCGCCAGGACTAGGCGAGACGTGGGAGTCAAGGGAGGAGGTTGCTGGGGCTGTGACATTAATTTTCAAATCCAGTCTAGCCACTGGAGGGTGCCAGAGGACTGGAGTGAAATAACTTCACAACGGCTGACATCCCATCACCAAGTCACACATTATTCACATGTACATAGTGCATCACACTGACCCAGCTAGCTCAGACTGGATCCTAGAGTGAACAGAACCCTTGACGCTCTGTTTATATCTGTCAGTGAGGATTCCCTGATTAGACCAGATTAACTGCCCAATCAGGGAACTGTTATTTTATGAGATCCACCTGGTTGACCTCGTTCAATCACCACATTGAGGGCAGCTAATATTGTACCATTATTCAAGAAGGATGGTGGAGATAAACTAGGAAACTACAGATCAGTGAGTCTAACATCAGTGGTAGGGAAACTATTGGAAAACATTCTGAGGGACAGATTTAGGGGAAGCTTGGGGAGGCGTTTAGAGAGGCAAGATTAACCAAGGATTGTCAGCAGGGCTTTGTGAAGGGGGAGATCATGTCTAACAATTTTGAATTTTCAAGGAGGTGATGAGGTATATAAATGAGGGTAGTGCACTTGATATAGTTTAAATGGACTTCAGTAAAGCCTTTGATAAGATTTCAGATGGCAGACTGGTTAAGAAGCTAACAGCCCATTGGATCCAGGGCGATTTGGCAAATTGGACCCAGCATTGGCATTGTGGTAAGAAGCAGCGGTGACAGTCAAAGATTCTGACTTAAACCTGTGTCCAGTGGCTGGGTCCCTTGCTGTTTGTTGTGTACATGAATGGTCCAGATGTGAATGGAGGAGATATGGTGAGTAAATTTACCAATGTTATGAAAGTTGGTGGTGTAACAAGGAGGAACATTTTAGACTGCAAGACAATGTAGTCAGATGGGCTGAACATTAGAAAATTGAACTTGGGCAGGTATATCAGGTAGGTAAGAAGGCAAATGGCCATATACTTACCTTTATTAGTCAATGTTATAAGGAGACACTGGATAGGCTGGGACTTTTTTCACTGGAATGTAGTAGGTTGAGGGGTGACCTTATTAAAATCAGGTTTACAGGAGTACAGTGAAAAATGTACAATGTTGCCGCAGACTGCGCCATCTCAGGTGTGAGATGAAAAGTGTGATGTGATTCATTTTGGAAGGACGAACTTGAAAGCAGAATACAGGGTTAACAGAAAGATTCTTGGCAGTGTGGAGGACCAGAGGGATCTTGGGGTTCATGTCCACAGTTCCCAGAAAGCTGCCACCCAGGTGGATAGAGTTGTTAAGAAGGCGTATGGTGTGTTAGCTTTCATTAATAGAGGGATTGAGTTCAAGAGCCGTGAAGTTATGCTACAGCTTTCCTGGTTCGGCCACATCTGGAGTATTGTGTCCAGTTCTGGTCCCTCATTACAGGAAAGATGTGGAAGCGTTGGAAAAGGTGCAGAGGAGATTTACCAGGATGTTGCCTGGAATGGAGGGAAGGTCTTACGAGGAAAGGTTGAGAGAGCTAGGGCTTTTCTCTTTAGAACGACGAAGGATGAGAGGTGACTTGATAGAGGTGTACAAAATGATCAGAGATATAGAAAGAGTAGACAGCCAGAGACTTTTTCCTTGGGTGGAGGTAGCTTTTATGAGGGGACATAGTTTTAAAGTGAAAGGAGGTAGATATCGGGGAGACGTCAGAGGTAGGCTCTTTACTCAGAGAGTGGTAGGGGCGTGGAATGCATTGCCGGAGAGGGTAGTGGAGTCGGCCTCATTAGGGGCATTTAAGCGGCTATTAGATAGGCATATGGATGATAGTATAAGGTAGCGGTGGAGGTTAGATAGACCTTAGGTTTTGGGTAAAAGTTCGGCACAACATCGTGGGCCGAAGGGCCTGTACTATGCTGTACTGTTCTATGTTCTAGGTACAAACTTCCTAATTACAAATCTTAGGTACTAAAATGTATTAGGTGTCAAAATAGAGAAAGAAAAAAATAGAGGTTTATGAAATCTTGAGGGATATTGAGAAGGTGAATGGCATGTGCCATTTCCCTAGGGTGGTGAATTTCAAGACTAGGGGGCATATTTCTAAGGTGAAATGTGAAAGATTTAAAAAAGACACGAGGGGCAACATTTTTTTTTAAACACTGTGTCGTTCATGTGTGGAATGAACTGCTAGAGGAAGGTGTGGATGCGGGTACAGTTACAGTGTTTAAAAGACATTTGGATAAGTACATGAGTAAGAAATGTTTGGACGGATATAGGCCAAGCGCAGGCAGGTAGGACTAGTTTAGTTTGCGATTATGGTCGGCATGGTCTGTTTGGACCAAAGGATCTGTTTCTGTGCTGTCTGACTATATGACTCTTTAGTTCTATGAGAAGAGTGGGAAGGTTATGATGGAGCTGTATGTAATGCTAGCTAGAGTACTGTGTGCAGTTTTAGTCGCCACACCAGAGGAAAGATGTGATTGCACTCCAGAGTTACTAAGTTTATAGATTTTGGTAAGCTAACTTCAATGCAATGGCATAGAGACTGTGCGCAGTGAATTGGGTAAGTCTCTTGATAAGTGAAACAACAGATGAGCAGTGGGAGGTGTTCAGAAAGAATTCATGGAAAAGAACCAGTTTATATCTCCAAGGTGCAAGAGCCATACTCGTTTTATTCATCACTGAGAGGTAGGAGTTATGGCAAGCATCTATTGCTCATTCCTAATTGTCTTTGAACTGAGTAGCTTGGTAAGGCCATTTCAAAGGGTAGTTAAGAGTCAACCACTTTGGTTAGGTCTGGAATCACATGTAGGCCAGACCAGGTACGGATGGCAGGTTCCTTCTCCTTGAGGAACATTAATGAATAGGTTATTAATTTCAATCTGGTACTTTCATAATAAATAGGTGGTCTCAGTAATGATTATTCCTCTGGAGCATTAGTCTGGGACTTCTGGGTCACTGGTCCAGTAACATTCCTCCTACTTTCTCCTAATTATCAAAATAAATACCCATCATGACTGAAGTACTAGAAGACAACTTAAAACTAAAGATGAAATCTTGTAAACTTGCAAAAATAATGGCAGACATTTTGGGAAATGGGAAAAAATACTAAGAACAGCAAAAGATGACAAGGTAAAGTTGTGTGGGATATAAAAATCAACAGAACATTTTACAATGATATTAAAGAGAGAGGGTGGCCAGGTGTGTTGTGGGTACATTGACAGCCAGTAATGATGATACTGTCAAGGAAAATATGAAAATGACAACCATGTTGTCAATTACATTCACAGTTGAGAAAGAGGTCAGCACAGCAGAAATATCAAGAAAACGAAAATTGAGTCAGGGACAGGGACGTGCCAAAATAAATGTCAGCAAAATAGCACTCTCAAAGAAAATCATAACAGAAACTTATATTTATCTGCAATTTTTAACATGGTACAGTATTCCAAGATGCTTCACAGAGGTATTATAAATCAAAATATTGACATTGAGTCATGTAAGGAAGTATTAGGACAGATAAACGTAGGTTTTAAGAAGCATTTTAAACCAGGAGCCAATGTGGTTCAATGATCACAGGGCAGCAGATTGTTGGGCGACTAGGTTTATGGAGGGAGGATCCTGGCATCTGTAGGAATCTGCACGTCTGGAGGCTACAAAAGCATAAATGAGCATTTTATCAGCATATGAGCTAGGGCAGGGGAGGAACTGGGCAATTTTATAGATTTACGTAACCTTTTATTTCAGTAAACATTACACAAATGTTAATGTAACAAAATAATACACCCAATGAAGCACAATTATTAGTCCATGCATTTCGGTCTGCTTTCATGGTCATTTTCTATGAGGTTCTCCCTCAGCATCTCAGGTTGACATGGAGGTGAGGTGCTGCCCCATTTTGCTCTGTTGCGATGATAACCATGGCCTATGTCCCTGGGGTTCCTGAACCATGCTGGGAATTGGCACATTTGGAACCCCCTGCATTGACATCTGGGTTGCCTCAGTAATGAGAACATAATTCAGTGTTTGTGGATTCAGGACTGAGGATGCAAGTGCTCGGAAAAGAGTCCCATCACCTCTGCCCCATGGGGCCTCACATTAACTCTTATGGTCACTTGGTGTAGTTGTACTCCTGGTGAGAGGGAGATTGCATAGTTGGCACTTATCATCCATGTATCTCTGCATTGACCTCATATTTGAGACTGTGCTCTGGATGTCTGTTTGCATTCTGTCAGTGCTGCACTCCATCTGTCTTTCCCAGGAGAGCACTATGCATTCACAGGCTGGAGA
This sequence comes from Rhincodon typus, assembly GCF_021869965.1. Taxonomy (NCBI): domain Eukaryota; kingdom Metazoa; phylum Chordata; class Chondrichthyes; order Orectolobiformes; family Rhincodontidae; genus Rhincodon; species Rhincodon typus. The sequence goes on along the minus strand of NC_063354.1, from coordinate 42,716,681 downwards.
AATAGGTCATTCATGGAATAGATTGCATCTTGTTGGGTATCGGTTAGCTCAGTAGACTGGACAGCTGGTTTACAATCCAGAGTGACACCAACAGTGTGGGTTCAGTTCCTGTATTGGTTAAGGTCACCATGAATGCCCTGCATGTACCCTTTCCTTGAGGTCTGGTGAGTTTAGACCTTATTGAAGCGTACCAGATCCTATGGGATTTGACATGATAGATGTGGAAAGGTTGTTTCTCCTTGTAAGAGAGTCTAGGACCAGCGGGCATAGTCTCAGAGTAAGGGGTTACTCAGTTATGACACAGATTAGGAGGAATTTCTTCCCTGAGGGTAGTGAATATGTGGAGTTTTTTTACCACAGAAGGCCGTAGAGGCTGGGTCATTAAAAATATTCAAGACTGAGGTTGATTTTTCTTTGGTGAATGAATCAAGGGGTCTGGGGAATAAGGCAAGAAAATGGAGTTGAAGATTATAAAATCAACCATGATCTCATTAAATGGCAGAGCAGACTTGTTGGGCCAAATGGCCTATGTGTACTCCAGTTTTTTTTTTAGTTATATTTAATCTTTCAATGTCTCCTTACAGCTTCTTTGTGACCACATTCAAGCTTATATTTACACCCTGCATGTATCATCAGTAACTTAGATACATTACTCTCTTGTCTTTTCATTTATTTTATTAATATAAATTGTAAGTAGCTGACGTCCTGATTGAAGGCAGAAAGCACATTGAGAAGAATGAGAAGTAATAGTTTTCCTTTGGCGCAGTCACAGATGATGTTATTAGTGACTTTGATTAGTGGTAGGGGCAGAAATCTGATTATAGGGTTTTGCACGTAGAATTCTTGGACACAGATAGGGAGATTTTTTTAATTCATCATGTGATGCAGTTATTGTTGGCTAAACCAGCATTGCATAGAATTATAGAAAATAGGAGCAGAGAGTGGCCATTCAGCCCTTCAAGCCAGTTCTGCCATTCGGTATGATCATGGCTGATCATCCAATTCACTATCCTGTTCCTGTTTTCCTTTTATACCTTTAGCCCCAAGAGCTGTATTTAATTCCTTCTTGAAGCTACACAAGCGTTTTGGCCTTGACTGCCTTCAGTGGTAGCGAATACCACAGGCTCACCACTCCCAGGTGAAGAAATTTCTCCTGACCTTAGTCCTAAATGGTTGACCCTGTATCCATTCACTACCCATTCCTAGTTGCCTTTGAGAAGATGAGCCATCTTCTTGAACCACTACGGTCGGTGTGCTGTAAGTAGATCACAATTCCATTAGGGAGGGAGTTCCAGGATTTTGACCCAGCAACACTGAAGGAACGGCGATATATTTCCAAGTCAGAATGGTTAGTGGATTGCAGGGAAATGTGAAGGTGGTGGTCTTCCCATCTATCTGCTGTCCTTGTCCTTCTAGATGGTTTGGAAGGTGCTGTCGTAGGAACCTTGGTGAATTTCTGTAGATAACAGCAGCAGTGTGCGTCATTGTTGGTGGTCGGTACACTGAATGATACCATTATCCACAAACAGTCATGTAGGCTGCTTTGCCTTTGCTGTCAAGCTTCTTGAGTGTTTGTTGGAGCTGGACTCAGCCAGATAAGTGGGGAATATTCCAACACACACCTGATCTGCGTCTTGTGGATGTGGACAAATTTTGGGCAGTAAGGAGGTGAAGTATTTGCAGGATTCCCTAGCATCTGACCTGCTCTTGTAGCCGCAGTATTTATATGGCTAGTCCAGTTCAGTTTCTGGTCAATAGTAACCCCCAGGATGTTGAAAATGTGAGATTCAGTAATGATAATACCACTGGGCGATGGTTAGATTGTCTCTTGTTGAGAAGTGTCTTTGCCATGTTGTTTGAATATTACTTGTCAAATTGCAGATGGGGCTTTTGTTTGTAAGGATGGAAAGTTTGTTTCTTTTTGAGGAGAGAGATGACAACACCTGATGCGAGAGAACCATTAACAATATCAGTTAACTTGAGAGCTAGGGTGGGAAGTTGTCTTGTCAATAGTTTAGTGGAAACAAGGTTAAGAAAGTAAGGGGTGAGGCTCATAGTCGAGATGAGCTTGGAGGATGCATAAGAGTACATTGGCAAGAACTTAGAGGAAGATAATAATGTAGGTCCAGGGTGGGGGCAGCAACAATAGAAGTTTGATTTGAAGTCCTAGCAGACGGACAGGAAGTGGCAGAAGCAGCTGATCAGTTAGTCTTGATCTTAGTGATGAAGAAATTTTTGAGCTCCTCATGCTTGTTGGAGGTGAGGGTGGAAGAGTCAGGGGGGAGGATTTTAAGACAGTCCACATTCACAAAAATAGGTAGATTTGTTTTTGCCTTCCAATAGTTCCTGGAATAGTGAAAGATAAGAGCAGGAGCTCATATTTCATTATGTGGTCAAGCCAAATATGGCAGTGAATGACTAAACCAATTGCCCTCCTTAATCTTCCAGATCTGCATCACATGAACTTAAGGGGACAGAGTTGTTGGCTACACTACAGGGGAATGGTGAGACACAGTAATGATTTAAATGGAGATGAGGGCATTGAAAGAGAACCTGTGCAGTTGAGCAGATTGTCACCTGTAGCAGATGGCCAAACTAGATAATTGGGATTCAGTGAATGCATTTGTAAGGGAGTTGGGAAAAAGATTTTTGTTTGAAGAGGCAGATGTACATGAATGTGGGGTTTGGAGGGACATGTGGGATATGAGTGGAGAGCGGTGCAAAATCAGATATGATTTTTTTGACAATTAATATGATAGTGAAGCCATGGGAGATGGTCAGATCAAGGAAGTGGCTGTGGACGTGAGAGAGGTAGAGATTCAGGGAGGATAGCTAGGTTGTGAACTCGAGGAACAAAAACATGTTGATTGTGATGGAGGTTGAAGCCATCAAGATTGAGAAGTTTCTCGGAGCAGAGGCTGAGAGAGAAAACAAATGAAGGCAGCTTGTTAAGAAACCAGATGTGGTACTTGGATGAGAAGGAGAGAACAAGGTTTTAAATGGATAGGTGTGGAATAAGGTGAGGTGTAAAATGACGGTAAAAGTGCCAGAGGAGCAAGAGGATGGACCACGGTGAGATTTGGTTATGAGAGTTGCACCACCACAACAATAGAGACACGGCTAATGAGGGAGACTTCAACTGGGGGCTGACTGGGGGAGCAGTAGTGTCTGTCAAGCCATGATGTTGTTACTGTTAGCCACAGTAGGCTTAAGAATTATAAGGATTTAGTTTGTTTGTGAACAAGCATTCTGGAGGGCAAGCACAGAGTATCAGTGGTAACTGGACCACCAACACAATCATGAACGTGCATTGCACAGAGAGAAAGTTGACAATTTCAGCCCCAGTTGGGGAAATGAGTTAGATGGTTAGTAATTGAGTCGGATGGACAAAGACAGCCAGCATGGATGCTTGCCATACCTGAGTGTATTTTTATTAAGAAGTTAATTTAAAGTAATGGACTGGGGAATGTCTATGAATGTTACCTAATAGGACTTAACAGAAGGCATGTGATAAAGCCACTCCTAAGAATCTTAAAGTTGAAGTTCATGGAATTGAAGAGAGATTGTTGTCCTTAGTAGAAAATTGGCTGAAAGGCAGAAAAGTGTAAATGAGATCAATTGGCAGAATATGCAACTCAACTACTTTTAGCTTTTGTTATGATGTAGGTGATGGGATCGAAAGTCATATACCCAGATCTGCTGTTAACACAATGTTAGATAGCATTGTAAGCTTCGTAGATGCAAGACTAAACATGAATGAGGCATTGTAGGAATGGGCACAATGTGGCAAATGAATTTCAGTGCAGGCAAATATGAAATCGTCCACAATGGACTCAATAAGGATTGAACAGGTTGCTTTCTTGAATGGTGAAAGGTTAGAATCCAGGTTCATATATCATTAAAATGTCATGAAAAGGCACAAAGAATAGTCAGGAAGACTGATGGACTCCTGACCTTTACATTTAGAACATAAGAATACGGGGGCCTAGGAGCTGCAGCTATTCTAAATCCTGGCTAGCCAACACCTGGAATTACTCTGAGCAGTACTAAGCCACACCTAGAAAAGACATTGGCCTTTTTGAAGGTTTATCAAAATGACACAAGGTCTTCAAAGGTTAAATTATGAGGCGAGGTTACACAAGTGGGGAGATCTGTTCTGTGGAATTTGAAAGTCTAAGGGATGATTTGACTGGAGTTCGTAAGATATTAAGGAGAACATATATTGGTTGAGAAAAATTCTTCTTGCTTTTTTAAAAGTCACACTTGTAGAAAAAGTCCTTCCTGATGTTACATTTCATATTACGATGTGTTACTTAGTTGTGGATTCTGCACCAGTGGAAATAAATTTTCTATACAGTATCTACTTTAAAAACTCTTGTAATTATAGTCACCTCAATTAGGTCATGCCTCAGCTATCAAAACTCAAGAGAATGCAAAACAAGTTTATGCAATCTGTTCTCATAAAGTATTCATTACAGTCTTGGTATCATAGTCATGAATCTAGCTTTCACGACTAAATCTCAAGAGCTGTTTGGGCTTTGGTTTAAAGTTGTAACTGAAGAACAACATGGCTGACAATGCACCATTCTGTCAGCACTACACTGGATCTTCTGCCCAGCAGAATGTTGAACTGACACACTGCTGACTGAGAATGTAATACCACTAGAATCATACTTGTAGACAGTGATTCAGCTTGGCATCAGTAGCTCCACTGTGGATGTGGCATTAAACAGTTCCCAGGTGCTAAGCCTGCTTTACTTTCTACTGTCTTTGAGTGACGGCTGGAAGTATTTCTGGACTGAACTTTTGAAAAGCATTAATCAGCTAGTAACATGGTGAAATCGATTAAATGACAGCGTTTTCAGGAAACAAGAATTTGCTGAAGACTTAAGCCTTTGTACTGATTCTTTGATTCTTTGAACTGCTTAACCTCTCAAATAATGGCAGACACCAATCTCATTACTCCTAACTCTCAGGGAGACCTTGAGGGGAGGTAATCAGGCATCATTCATTACATTCCCCTGGATAAACCACTCACTTGTTGTCAGTTGTTGGCCTTTTATATAAAAGGATTTGTTTTCTCTCATACCTTTTTATTGGCAGTATTCTCAGTTGAATCGTTGGCTGATATCAGAGGGTCTTATTTTTCTGGCTGAGTAATTGAGTAGATGCTTGTCCCTACTTTTGTAACAATGGAGTTTTAAAGTTGGGAAGGGTAGAGAATCCACCAGGAATCTATCCATCTTTCTATCACCTTCCATCTTCCCTGTGGTTGAGTCTAGCAGGCCTGTTGAGAGCCTTCAGTGACTCCCTAGAGATCTCATCTGTTGATGCTGGTATTCATCTGGACTGTGGAGATTGCTTGTGTGGCCTTTTAAGGGGAGTCCCTCATTCACAGACACACTATGCCCGTATTTAGGACTCCGGGTCAGAGGGAGTGGCAGGAACAGCTCACAGGAAACCATGCCCATGCGCTTTCTGTTGATCCCCACCTTTCAACCCCCTCTCCAACTGATGCAAAAATTCCTGAGCACCCCTTCCCTCCCCACATAACTGTCTTCAAGCACATGAGATTGGATCCATTGCTGATCCTCTGGGGAAATCGCAGTGAAGCTAAAGCAGTGGCTACTATTAGAGGTGGGATTCCAGGGTTCCTGGGCTCTGGAGCTCTCTAAAGTGGGATTTCTCCTCCACCAGGGTTTTAATGTAGTAAAGATACCTGATGGTGTCCAGGTAAGTGTAAGTGAATATAGGAGGTATGGTTAGTAAGTTTGCAGATGACACCAATATCGGTAGTGCGATGGACAGGGAAGAAGATTAGCACAGAGTATGACAGGACCTTGATCAGATAGGCTGATGGACCGAGGAGTGGCTGTTGGAGTTTAGATAAATGTGAGGTGTTGTACTTTGGAAAGGCAAATCAGGGCAGGACTTCTAGACTTAATGGTAGATCCTGGGGAGTGTTGCCAAACAAAGAGACCTTGGAGTGCAAGATCGTAGTTGAAAGCGGAGTCGCAGGTACTCCGGGCAGTGAAGAAGGCATTTAGTCAGCTTGCCTGTATTGATCAGTGCATTGAGTATAGGAGTTGGAATGTTATGTTGAGGCTGTATGGTACATTGGTTAGGTCACTGTTGGAATACTTGTTCAGTTCTGGCCTCCTCACTAAAGCAAAAATGTTGTTAAACTTGAAAGGGTTCGGGAAAAGATTTACAAGAATGTTGCCAAGGTTGGAGGGTTTGAGCTGTCGGGAGAGGCTGAATAGGCTGGGGCTATTTTCCCTGGAGCGTCGGAGGCTGAGGAGTGACATTCAGAGGTTTATAAAATCATGAGGAGGGGCATGGATAAGGAAAATAGCCAAAGTCTTTTTCCCAAAGTAGGGGAGTCCAAAACTAGAGGGCATAGGTTTAAGGTGAGAGAGGAAAGATTTAAAAGGGACCTTAAGGACAATATTTCATGCAGAGAGTGGTGCATGTATGGAATGCGCTGCGAGAGGAAGTGGTGGAGGCTGGTACAATTACAACATTTAAAAGGCATTTGGATGGGTATATGAACAGAAAGGATTTAGAGAGAACGCTGGCAGATAGGACTAGATTAATTAGGATATCTGGTCAGCATAGACAAGTTGGACCAAAGGGTGTGGTACCATGCTGTACAACTCTAAGACTCGAAGTGGCTGACTGTCTTCAGTCTTGTATCAGCCTTCAACAGTGATGCAAAACTTTCAAATTTATATTTACTTTTGCATTGATGTTTTGGACTGCCCTATTGTTGAGGATGATTGTGGAGTGTCCTCCTTCTGTTAATTATTCAGTTGTACACTACCACTAACAATTGGATTTTGTTGGACTGCAGAGCTCAGCTCTGATTTGTTCATTATGGCCAGTTCTAAAGAAGGATCACTGGACCTGGAATGTTAACTCTGATTTCTCTCTACAGAGGCTGAGGCGGTACGGTGGCTCAGTGGTTAGCACTGCTGCCTGACAGCGCCAGGGGCCCGGGTTCGATTCCACCCTTGGGTGACTGTCTGTGTGGCGTTTGCACATTCTGCCCATGCTCCGGTTTCCTCCCACAGTCCACAGATGTGCAGGCTAGGTAGATTGCCATGCTAAATTGCCCGTAGTGTTCAGGAATGCCTGTATTAGGGAGATGGTTCTGGGTGGGATGCTCTGAGGGTTGGTGTGGACTTATTGGGCCGAAGAGCTTGTTTCCACACTGTAGGGATTCTGTGAAATGCTGCCAGACTTGCTGAATTTTTTCAGCAATTTGTGTTTTTGTTCATTATGGGGCTGTTTAACCCTGTCTGTTGCATGCTGCTTTCACTTTTTGGCACAAAGGTAGTCCTATGTTATATCTTCATTAGGTTGATACCTCATTTTAAGGTATGCCTGGTGCTGCTCCTGGCATGTTCCCAGCAATCTTCATTCAAGCAGATAAAAAATGTAAAGTACTTGTCTAAAAGCTTAGAAAAATCTGAGTGTTGTCCGAGATTTCGATTGCTTATGGTTTGTTTTCCCCAGGAGCTGAGTAAAAACTTTGTGTAGTTTTGCATCAAAGTAGTACGGTGTAGAAGACCTCTGTGGCACCCTATTGTTAACCACATTTCCATATTTAAAATCAAGTGCTACAGATTCTGAGTATACAGCTCCCCTGTGCTGCATAAGGCTGTTGATTATGTTCCCTTCAGTATTTCTGTTAAGCAGTGTTCATGTGCCGTGTTTCAGAGAGCTTATAAGAAGATCTTTGATAGTATTTGGAATTGAGAAGTGTAAGTATATTTATTGCTTGAAAGCTTTGCCTCACTACTGTTTGTCATTAACCTAGTTCTGAGTTGGGTTGGGGCTGCCGTTTTGCTCAGTCAGTAGTTCAGAGTCTAAACAGCAGTGCATCTTTCCACAGATATCTGGTGACACGTTCTTTGCGGATGTTGCTCGAGACATTCTGCTCTATGTCTCCCGAGATCTGAGTGACCAGGTAAGTCATTATTTACTGTTTGAGTGCCACTTGCTGGAGACTGTGTCATGAATATAACAGTTTATTGCGTCGCCTTCTTCTTTGCGTCTTCTTGCATGTTCTGTACGAAAGTGGAGGTTCATTTTATAATGCTTTTGTTTCTGAAAGTCATGACACTCCTGGGCACATTTGCAGGCTCTCCATAATTTCCTTCAAAACCTTGAGTTCATTCAAAACTCTGCTCTCTGTGTTCTAATTTGAATCTAGTCCTGATTACAGTTGCAATTTGTTCACCGACCTTTCTTCTCTTGTTAAACAATGCAGCAGTTTTCTTTCACACTCTTGCTGTCTCTATCTTGCATTCATGCTCGCCCTCGAGTTTCCTCTCATTGCATCTCATGCTGCCTTTTGCAGTATCTTGTACTCCTTCTTGCTCTCCCTCTCACACTTCCTCTTGTTTGGGTTCTTGCTTCCTCTCCTCCACCCTCTCGCTGACAATTTCACATTCTCCCCATCACCTTACTGAGACATGGTACCAGTCTGGGACAAATCGAGAAATTGCTGGTGAAACTCAGCAGGTTTGATAGCGTAAGTGGTATTAACGTTTTGAGTTCAGTGACTCTTTTTCATACAGTTCTCTGCTTAATGTTAATTCTGCTTTCTTCCCATAGATGTTGCCAGACATACTGAGTTTTGCCGGCAATTTCTGTTTTTGTTTCAGATCTTCAATATTCCCAGTTCTTTGTTTTATACCACCCTGGGAGCTGGTTTACTTGCAGTGTCTTGCAAAACTATAGCTTTATGGGTGAACCTTGACACTGATCATTGAGCTATTGCCCTGCAAGGGCTCCACAGCCAATCCTGATTTCATTATTTCCTAACATCAGTACTTACCCCTTCCTTGCAGGTGAAGAGTGAACAGGAGCGCAGGATTATTTTCCTCTTCTTAATTGGAATGCAGAGGACTAAATGAAATACTTCCATCAGTCATGACATCATAGCATGATAGAACACATGAAAACCCATTGTGCTCTGCTACCTCTTTGAAATAGCCATTAATTAGTTCCACTGCCCTTTCCCAATCTCCCTGCAACTTCTTCCCCTTCAAGTATTTTACACAACTTCCTTTCAAAAATTGGTGTTGAATCAATTCCATCACCTTTTCAGACAGTCTATTCCCAGGTTATCACAAACTACAATCCCTAATGACTGATGGCATCTCTCTCCCTGGTGTCATAACTGACTTCTGGCTGAGTGTAAATGCTTGATTTTATATCCTATGTCTCTGCCACAGTAGAGATGAGGAAACAAATTCAAATGAAACACTGGAAGAGACCTGGCAGCGTGACACAGTTTGGAGGAGTGCATTTAAACACTGAACCATTTCTGTAGAGACATCAGTTACAGGTGCATTGCGATAGCATGTTTTAAGTGCTAAAATATTTCAAGGTACTTCTAATAAGTATTAACAAACAAATTTGACATTGAGTCACATAAGAAGATATTTGGTTTTAAGGCATGTTTTCAAAACAGAAAGGTAGAGTGGCAGTGGGTTTTAGTGAGAGATTTCCAGAGCTTCTGACCTTCACAGCTGAGTCATGACTACCAATGATGGACCATTTAAAATTGGCTTAAGAGTTCAGAATTAGCAGATCATTGATATCCTTGTATCTTGGAGAACTCTACATTGCAGGGGTTATAGAGAGAAAAAAAAATGTGAAGATTTGAAAACAATGAGAATTTTAAAATGTCGGCATTGCTTATCTGGGAACCCGTCTAAGTCACTGAGTGCAGGGGCAGATAACCAAGTTGCACATTGGGACTGGATGTGAGTTATGATGACCAGGGCAGTGGAATTTTTAAAGATATCAAGTTTACAGAGGCTGGACTATGGAATTCTGGCCAGGAGAACATTGTAATAGTTAAATTTAGAAGTAACAAAAATACAGATGAGGGTTTCGTCAGCAGATGAGCTGAAGCAATCCAGAGACAGTGGATTTCACAGAAGTGCAAGTTGATGGCTTTAGAGATGGCATGATGGGTATCTAGCTCAGAAACTAAACCAGAGGTCATTTATGAAACTAACGGATGTGAACATTCTGGTTCAGCCTCAAGAGAGTTGTCAGGAAGAAGGATAGCATCACTGGTTAGGGAATGTAGATCATTGTGGGACTGCAGACAGTGGGACTGCAGACAGTGGTTTTGGTCACCCCAATATTTAGTTGGAGAAAATCTCTGTTTTGTATTGGATGTTGAACAAGCAGTTAGAGCATTTAGCAATAGTTGGGGAGTTGAGAGTTGATGGTTTGGGTAGAATTGAATGTCGTCAGCCTCTGTATCGAAGCTATCACTCTGTTTTCAGATGATGTCACTGAGGGCAAGAAACATGAAGAGAGTGAGACTAAATTTTTCAGAAACATCAAAGGGAGAGTTGTAGGTTTGAAAATATCCATTGCATGTGATTCTTTGATTATGACTTGTTGCATAACAATTGAATCAGATAAGTGCACCATCACCTGGATGGACAGTGGTGGAGAGGCATTGGAGGAGGATGGTGCAATGAACAATGTTAAAGGCTTCAGGCTGGTAGAGACAAAGGGCTTGTTGGTACCCATTCCACGTACCATGAACTGAGTCCTGTTCTGTTGTGTCAGCGTAGCTTTTCCATTGGTTACAGGTTCCAGCCCACAATTTGAGTAACAATCTATGTTGATGTTTCATTGTGGTGCCACATTGTGAACAATTTTGTCTTTGGACTTGTAATAGGACCCTGCTTACTTATTTCAGATGCAGGAACCCTGGCTTCAGAGCCATAGTTGCCACAGATGACATGGTGAGTCCTTAAATGGCTAACAGGATTTACTCCTGCTACTGGAACCTAACGTGTCAGCAGACAAAGGGAGAAGAAATATTGAAGGCAGTAAAAATGTTATGACATGCTATTTTTCAGATTTGATTTTGTAAACAAGGTTTTGGTGAAAAAGGATTTGATCTATAATTAGTGGGACAGTCTTGGTTAAGTGGGACACTTTAGCCTCTAAATCAGAAGGTTATGAATCCTGGACCCATTTCAGAGCCTAGTGAGTGGTAATATTTCCACTTATTCAGATGTTTCTTCTCCCTTTGCCTACAGTCACATTGGCTTCTAGCAGTCAGAGTGAGTGCTGTAACCCGTTTACTGTCTCACCAAGTCAACCAGCCATAGGATCACGCAGATGAGAACAGACCCCTCAGTCTGACCAGTCCTTGCTGATCATGATCCCAAACTAAACTGGCCCCACCTGCCTGAGCTTGGCCCATATCCCTCCAAACACTTCTTATTCATGTGCTTATTTAAATGTTGTAACTGTACTCGCATCCACCACTTCCTCTGGAAGTTCATTCCACACACGAACCACTCGCTGTGTGTAAAAAAAAAAAAAAAAATGCCCCTCATGTCTTTTTTAAGTCTTTCTCCTCTCATCTTTAAAATATGCCCCCTAGTCTTGAAATTCCCTACATGAAGGAAAAGACACCTGCCACTCACCCTAACTATAGCCCCTCAAGATTTTATAAACCGCTATAAGATCACCCTGCAAACTCCTCTTCAATGTGAACACTAAAACCAGGATCCCTGCACTGGCCCAAGCAGTTAATATTGACCCTATGCCCTTTAATAGGCATAAACTAGCCGTCTCAGTTGAAAGATCCCAGCTGTAGACGCACAGACGCACAAGTGCAGACACGTGCACACAGATTGCTTCTGCCATAATTGAAAGGTGAAGACAGTAAAAATGGGGGACAGAATAAATAAAGTCTGATTTGAAAATCACTGCAATTACTGCGGTGAATCTGAATCTGTACACGGTAGTAACAAACAAAATTAAATTGAAAATGTTGTGGTCAACCTTAGTGTTCTGATAAATGAATCCAACCACTTTCAATCCAATCCTTTCAAATTTCTCCTGCTGTAACTCCTTCTGCAACGTTATGAATTCAAAGTTGCAAAATATGTTTGTAACCTTCTTAGCACCTAGCTGGGGAATTGATGAGACTGCGTAAACAAAATGGGGAAAAGCCACCACTTGTTAAATTCATTGTTGAGGCACAACAAGACACAACACAACATGCGTGCTTAACAAGGAAGCAGAATTATTCCAGTGTTTCAGTACAGCCAAATATGCCATTAATTGCTGCAAAAAAGCCATAGATTATTCAATTAACATGAGTTGGTCATCTATGATATAATCCTGCTAAAATGCACAGTTTGTTTTAATTTGCTAATCCATTTGTTGACAGACTGCTAATGAAACAGCAGGTGCAGACAAATTGTTTGTCAGGCTTGGTGATCAGAGTTCAGTTTCTGTCGTTGTTCTGTGTGATAATAGTCGTATGTCATCAGTTGAATCATCAGATTGAACAGGATGTTGAATTAATGAAGCACTAAATGTAGAATACTGAGGATGCTGGATTCGAAAGCAAAAAAGAGAAAAGGCTTGGGGTAAGCAATCTTTGGGTAATCGTCCTCCAAGGCAGGCTTTGGGATACACAACAACGCAGAATTGCAAAGCAGAAACTGATAGCCAAGTTCCATGGCCACGAAGACAACTTCAACCATGATCTTGGGTTCTTGTCGTGCTACATGTGACCTCCGCACACATCTGTATCTGTAAGGCCTCCCTTTACTGTCCTGTTTTGACACCATCACCTTGATAAATTGTTATGATCTCACTACCTTAATTAGTTTGTACAGTTTTGGATTACCTATTACTTTGGCTATACCATCAGTATGCAACTCTTTTACCTATCATGTTATTCTAGTCATTTAGTTTGTCTCCAGCACCACCTTATTTTTAATTTTTTGTAATTATCTTTCTGCCTCTTTTAATTGGATTATAGGTTATCCCTTCGCTTGTTATTTAGCTGTTGACACTTTACTCACACCGTCTAACACTTGGTCACCTGCAGAGACTTATTATTCGACAGTCCACTCACACTATTTGGACGGTCTTTGGATCTCTCTGCGCTTAATCTCTCTGCCTATAAATTCTGTGTCTGTGTGCTCTTCTCTCACACTTCACCCGACGAAGGGGCTGCACTTTGAAAGCTTGTGATTTCAGAATAAACTTGTTGGACTATAACCGGATGTCGTGTGACTTCTGACTTTCTTTGCCCCAGTCTAACACTGACACCTCCACATCATGTCATTATAGCACTCCCAGTGTTGAGAGGCAGCAGTGGTAGCTAAATTTCCAAGGTCAAATGTTTAATGAAATCTACCTTCTCTTGGACAACAAAGAGCCAATTAATTCAAAGCTATTAAATTATTGATATGATTCTCTTTCACTTCAAGACCTTTGTTTGTCAGTGCTTTGCTTCCTTATTATTGTGCTTCAAAATGCCACACATGACTCCTGCAGTAGGTATTTTATGTTGTTTTTGGTATGACCGGAAAAATACAGTGACTAAAAAATACTGTGGCAATGGCTGTTCTTGTTCAGGGTGATGACATAGAAGTCTCCTGTTGTATGTGATTGGTGAATACTCAGTAAGGTCACAAAGACTGTTGATGTTGGAAAATCTAAACATCACACTGGATCATTAGGCAAACGCTTTCAAAATTGTAATTTATTGTCAGGGTAGTGCTTGTTTTGCATTCATTCTTGGCGTATGGGTATCTCTAGGCAGGATTATTATTAGCCATATCTAATTGTCCTTTCACCACCTTTGACCGCACCCTCTACAGATTATCTTGTCATTGTCACATTATTACTTTGGGTCTTGTCATGCTCCAATTAGTGCTGTGCCATGCATTTGTTAGCAATCTAAACACGTGCTTCAATCTTGTTGACTCTTAGCTGGTTCGAGAAAAGTTCGTGAGAAAAGGCCATGAGAGAATATGCCCATTTTGTTGCTGATCTCTGCTGCTGTTCACCTTTTATTTTTCAATTTTAAAATAAACGGACATTTTTATGAATGCTGTTCGGTTAAAATTCAGCAACCGACCCTTTCGAAGTTAACTAGCATATTGCTTCAGTCTTGAGCTGCTTTGTTTCTGTCACATTGCCACACTGAAAGGATTAATATTTTAATATCTGTCCCTACAGTGGGGAAGTGATTGCCAGTCAAATATTTGTACCTTGCGATGAAGATCCCAATGCTATGATTTTCAAGTCTGGTTTATGGTTCATGGAAAGCCTCAACCATATGTTCTTCCCTTGATACTTGACTATTCCAGTATTCTCTTAGTCATTCTCCCAACTTCCAGTCTCTGTAAGTTTGAGATCAACCAAAACTCTGCTGCTCGTATTCCAATTCCCATTAAGTCTTGTTCATCTATCACGAAGACAAGAGTGAAATACTATGATGAAATGTTGCCAACCTGAATTGGTCACGTTGTTTCCACAGATACGTGTGACTTTCTGGATGTTTCTAGCACTTTGTTTTATTTCAGATTTCCACCTGTAGTATTTTGCTTTTCTATTAATGTTTACCTGTCACTTCAGTGCGCGAGTCTGGAGATAACCTAGGGCTGGATAAGGGCTTTAGCAGCACCCGCGAGATGGGTTTTGTTGGTGTGGATTAGTGCAGCATTAGAAATAATGACAGTAGGGTACTCACTTGTAGGGGAACAAGGTTGATAACCCATCTTCGATTTGAATAAGATGGCAAAGTTGCAAACAGTTGAGTCTAGCTTGAAACAGTGACTGGGAAAGGTAGGTGTAAGTAGTGATGGTACTTATTTTGTGGTGGGATCTAAGAACACAGTGGCTTTAGTTCGCTCGTAAATTAGATTCAAAGATTGAGTAAGTTTGGGGAAGTTAGAATTCAATGCTTTGCTTATGAAATAGTTGTATGTTTCCTGCCTCTGTGATTAACTCATTCTGTCTTTACAGTCTGGAGGTTTCTACAGTGCCGAAGATGCAGATTCCTACCCTACAACTGAGTCCATTGACAAGAAAGAGGGAGCTTTCTGTGTGTGGACAGAGAAAGAAATTCGACAACTTCTCCGAGACCCAATCCCAGATGCCACTGAAAACATAACCATGGCAGATGTCTTTTCCTATCATTATGATGTGAAAGAGCGTGGAAATGTTAACCCAGCTCAGGTACGTGAACAAAAAGAGAAATTCTAAAAATCAGAAATTAAGAGAAAGAACTTGCTGAAAATAAGAAACAGCTCATTCAACAAACCCAATTGTGAAAGTAAACTTCATGACTTTGGCTGCAGCTTCTAATCAGAACTAACATAGTCAAATTAAAGAAGGTGTACAGTAATTTAGTATTCACTTTCTGGATTAGAGATTTTGCAACTGGTAACTAGTGACTAGTTATTTAGAGACTTGGACTAGTGATCCAAAGACTTCTGTCTTGGCAAATGGGGAATTTAAATTTAATTAAATAAATTTGAAATATAAAAGTTAGCACCAATAGTGGTGACGATGAAATTACGGGATTGCAATGAGTACTCGAGCTATTCACTAAAATCCTTCAGATAAGGAAATTTGCTGTCCTTGTCTGTTCTGACCTAAATGTGACTCCAGACCCACAGCAACATAGTTGGCTCTTCACTGACCTCTGAAGTCTACAAGCAAGTCACTGATTTGTAGTCAACAAGGCAACTTCATATTAAAGGCAATCAGAGATAGTAGGAACTGCAGATGCTGGAGAATCCGAGACAACAAGGTGCAGGGCTGGATGAACACAGCAGGCCAAGCAGCATCATAGGAGCAGAGAGGCTGACGTTTCGGGCCTAGACCCTTCGTCAGAAAAGGGGGAGGGGAAGGGGGTTTTGAAATAAATAGGGAGAGAGTGGGAGGCGGATAGAAGAGGGATAGAGGAGAGGATAGGTGGAGAGGAAACAAACAGGTCGAAGAGGCGGGGCTGGAGCCAGGAAAGGTGAGTGTAGAGAGGGAGTTAGGAAGGGGATAGGTCAGTCCAGGGAGGACGGACAGGTCAAGGGGGCGGGATGAGGTTGGTCGGTAGGAGATGGAGGTGCGGCTTGAGGTGGGAGGAGGGGATAGGTGGGAGGAAGAACAGGTTAGGGAGGCAGGGACGAGCTGGACTGGTTTTGGGATGCGGTTGGGGGAGGGGAGATTTTGAAACTTGTGAAATCCACATTGATACCATTGGGCTGCAGGGTTCCCAAGCGGAATATGAGTTGCTGTTCCTGCAACCTTCGGGTGGCATCGTTGTGGCACTGCAGGAGGCCCAGGATGGACATGTCGTCTGAGGAATGGGAGGGGGAGTTGAAATGGTTCGCGACTGGGAGGTGCAGTTGTTTGTTGCGAACCGAGCGTAGGTGTTCTGCAAAGCGGTCCCCGAGTCTCCGCTTGGTTTCCCCGATGTAGAGGAAGCCACACCGGGTACAGCGGATGCAGTATACCACATTGGCAGATGTGCAGGTGAACATCTGCTTGATGTGGAAAGTCTTCTTGGGGCCTGGGATGGGGGTGAGGGAGGAGGTATGGGGGCAGGTGTAGCACTTCCTGCGGTTGCAGGGAAAAGTGCCGGGTGTGGTGGAGCTGGAGGGGAGTGTGGAGCGGACAAGGGAGTCACGGAGAGAGTTGTCCCTCCGGAAAGCAGATAAGGGTGGGGAGGGAAAGATGTCTTTGGTGGTGGGGTCGGATTGCAGATGGCGGAAGTGTCGGAGGATGATGCGTTGGATCCGGAGGTTGGTGGGGTGGTACGTGAGGACGAGGGGGATTCTTTTTTGGTTTTTATTGCGTGGACGGGGTGTGAGGGATGAGGTGCGGGAGATGTGGGAGACACGGTTGAGGGCGTTCTCGACCACCGAGGAGGGGAAGTTTCAAAATCTCCCCTCCCCCCACCGCATCCCAAAACCAGTCCAGCTCGTCCCTGCCTCCCTAACCTGTTCTTCCTCCCACCTATCCCCTCCTCCCACCTCAAGCCGCACCTCCATCTCCTACCGACCAACCTCATCCCGCCCCCTTGACCTGTCCGTCCTCCCTGGACTGACCTATCCCCTTCCTAACTCCCTACCTACACTCACCTTTCCTGGCTCCATCCCCGCCTCTTCGACCTGTTTGTTTCCTCTCCACCTATCCTCTCCTCTATCCCTCTTCTATCCGCCTCCCACTCTCTCCCTATTTATTTCAAAACCCCCTTCCCCTCCCCCTTTTCTGACGAAGGGTCTAAGCCCGAAACGTCAGCCTCTCTGCTCCTATGATGCTGCTTGGCCTGCTGTGTTCATCCAGCCCTGCACCTTGTTGTTTCATATTAAAGGCACTTGGTGGTGACCAGTAATTACCAACCTTGCTGGCAATGTGCACATCACTAAAATGAATCGTTTAATGCAATGTCCTTGATAAAATAAAGCGTGGCAAATAACAGGCAAAAGATTTAAAGTTCCTGTTTGTGCAAGATTACCATATCAGATTTTATGGGACTACTTTTAATTGGGTCAGCTGTCCCAAATCCCATGTTGATCCCATGATGCTGTTTTGTCATGTATTTATTATAATTTCTGCTCAGGGATTGCTTTTCAGTAACCTGTAGTGACAACCTATGATTTTTGTGCATGTGCTTCTCTCACATTCCCTGGTTCCAGGTCCCACAGATTCCCTCCCCTGGCCTCCACATGTTCCCGCAGTCATGCCAAAGTGTCTCTTGTTTCTTACTCAGAGTTGATCGCCTTGTATTTGTGTAAGCTGAAGGAGGGCCCCTCCCATAAGACTTAATGTATCTTTGTCCTTGACCACGTGCTGTTTCCACCACGATGGCATTTTCTATTATCAATGTACAGTTGTCATAATCCAATTATTGCCTGTCACCAGTGGTAATGCAATGGAACTCAATATTGCATCTGTCTGCTCCTGAGTCTCTACTGCAGCATAAATCCTCTGCTTCCTCAATTTCCATACGTTTGATTGTTTTTCTTTAAATAATTTAAAATCAGCATTCTATGAAAATAAGGACAGATTGTGCAATTTCAGACTGGTTTTACATTTGTGCACCCTAGTCCAGATTTCTGCTTAATCTAAAGTCTAAAGTGAAACCATTCTTCCAAACTTTTTCTGCACCCCAACATATCCTTCATATAAAGTGCAGTGCCTATAATTGGGCACAAAAGTCTCAATTAAGGCTGAAATATTGTTTTGTAAAGGTTCACTATCACATCCTTGCTTTTGTATTCTATCCTATCATGGCCATGATATCATGGGGCTGCTAATGTAATGAACTGGGATTTTTGTTTGATTAGCAAGTGTTGTGTTTCTACTTCCTGATTGATTCGAATTTCCCACAAATGAATCAACATCACTTTTGGTATGATCCCACCTGATTACTGGACCTAAGTCTGTTCTCAGACTGAGATTGTGGTTAATAGATAGATCCTATCTTGTTTTTTGTCTTTGGTTTTAACAGGTGGTTTCTCACTGAAAATAAGCACATAATTTTGCAGATTTGGTTTTAACAATAAAACATATTTATTATTCAACAGAAATGAAGATATGAATGAAGAAATGAAGTAGAATAAACCAACCTATTTACATACGACACATGTTTAAAGATTTCAAAACACGTGGTCAAAACATAATTCCATTGATTCCAAAAGCAACCTTTATAGAATTCACACCACAGACAACGTCCTCTTTTATCACCTTGACTAGCTTCATTTAACAGTGACTTCAACCCCCAGCGTGGAGAATCTGCCCCCCCCTCACCAAATCCAGCCTATTCCACCTCTGAACTGACTGCACTCTGTGCACTTAGATCTAACCCTGACTTTGTTATTAAGCCTGCCAGTAAGATGAGGTGCTGTTGTAATCTGGTGTACTGACTTGTACATTGCAGAGGCTCAGCGCCAGCTCTCAGATACCTCCTCCTTTCTTCCCCTGGACCATGACCCCACCGTGACACATCAGGCCATTGTATCAACTACAGTAACTGACCTCATTTCATCTGGTGATATCCCTGCCACTGCCTCCAAGCTGATAGTCCCTCAGCCCCGCACAGCTTGCTTCTGCATCCTTCCAAAAATCCACAAACAGGACTGTCCAGGCAGACCCATTGTTCCAGTCTGCTCCTGACCCTCAGAACTCATCTCTTCCTGTCTTGACTCAGTCTTCTCTCCCTGGTCCAAGCTCTGCCCACGTACATCCATGATTCCTCTGACGCTTTATGCCAGTTTCAAAATTTCCAGTTTGCAGGCTCCAGCCATCATCTCTTTACCATGGATGTGCAATCCCTTTACACGTACATCCCCCACCAGGATGGTCTTAGGGCTGTCCACTCCTTCCTGGAGCAAAGGCCTGAACCGTCCCCACCCACCCACCACCCTCCTCCGCTTGGCCGAGCTCATCCTCATCTTCAATGACTTCCGTTTTAACGCCTGTCATTTTCTTCATGTCAGAGGGGTGGCCATGCTTACCCCCATGGGCCCCAGTTCATCGATTTCACTTCCAATTTCCACCCTGCCCTCACTTTCACCTGGTCCATCTCTGACTCCTCCCTTCCCTTCCTCGACATCTCTGTTTACATTTCCGGAGATAGACTGGCCACTAATATCCATTATAAAACCACCGACTCCCACAGCTGCCTGGACTAAACATCCTTGTACCCTGCTTCCTGTAAAGACTTCATCCCATTCTCTCAGTTCCTCCACCTCTGTTGCATATGTTCAGATGAGGCCAACTTTGAAAAGGTAGCTCCTACAACGTTCACCTTCCTCCTCAGCCGAGGATTCCCCAGCACCTTTTTCGCCAAGGCCCTCAACTGGGTCTGACCATTCTCCTGCACTTCTGCTCTCACCCCCTCTCCCCTCCCGCAACAGTGATAGGCATTCCCCTTGTCCTTACCTACTATCCTAACAGCATCCACATCCAGAAGATCATCAGATGCCATTCTGCTGCCTCAAGCGAGATGCCATCACCAGACACACATTCCCTCCCCTCCTGTTCCTTGCCTGCCTTCCTCAGGGACCATTCCCTCTGGAACACCATGATCCACTTTTCCTTCACTCCCAACACCCACCCCCCCACAGCCCAATGGCACCTTCCCCTGTAACCGGCGAAGGTGTAACACCTGCCCATTTGCCTCCTCCCTGCCCAGTATCCAAAGGCCCAAACATACTTTCCAGGTGAGGCAACACTTCACCTGCACTTTGCACAATCTAGTCCACTGCATTTGCTTTTCACAATGTGGTCTGCTCTGCACTGGGGAAATGAAGCGTAGACTGGGTGACCGCTTCGCAGAACATTTACATTCTGCTTTTAAAAAAGGACCCTGAGTTTCCAATTGCCTGCCCTTTAACACACCACCCTGTTCCCTGGCCAACATCTCTGGCTTGTTGCAGTGTTCCAGCGAAGCTCAGCGTGAGCTGGAAGAACAACATCTCATTTTCCGCTTGGAGACCCTGCAGCCCTCCAGACTCAATATCAAGTTCAATAATTTTGGAGCCTAAACTCTCCCATGTCCTAGCCCCCTAGCCCCCTACCCCATGCACTAGGCCTTGTTATTACATAGCCTGCCATTACGTACTGCTTATTGTTAGTCACCAACAGTCCCGATTAACAGCTATTCACCCTCCTAGCCAGATTCTTATCAACTCCTTTGTCTATCCAACTGCTCTTCTCTCTCTTTGGACTCTATCCTTTAACTTATTGTTTACTCCCTACCCAAATCCCTTCCTTATGGTCTGCATATGAAACAATGCTTTCCTACCTACCATCAGTTCTGAGGAAGGGTCTCCAGACCCGAAATGTTAATTCTTATTTTTTCTTCACAGATGCTGCCAGACCTGCTGAGCTTTTCCAGCAACTTCTGTTTTTGTTCTGGAGAATCTGTTACTATGGCCATAGAAATTCTTAGAAGTTATTTATTAAACCCTTTAGAGACACAACCCCAAATGCAACTAGGTCAAAATTTTAAAAAATCCAACCTCAAAAACAAATGATATCAAAATGTATAAATCACACACTCTACCTCACATTTCCTTATGTCCATGTATTTCATTGCTTGTCACCAGATTTCTCTGATGTACTGTAGGAAAAGTCAGAGGAGATACAATAATTGAATTAACATCACAATAAAAGTAATAGCAAATGTTGAGGAATATGAAGGATAGTATACGTAAGTGACGCCTTCCAAGAATAAAGAACATTTTGTATTAAGCCGTGATCATAATCTGTTTAAAAAATGCCATCCTCAGTCAGAATTGAAGATGTCAGTGGAGGGCAGCCAAGGTTGCTGCAGATGATGTACTCACTCATTAGCTCTTGCTAAGTATGTCAGTTGAAGGAAAAAGTAGCTGAAGGCAGAGTGTAGTGTGACAGACCAAAAAATAGTCCCACATCAATTCGATCGGAGAAGCTTTTGTAATCTCATGATCATTAAAATAAAGAAGAAAAAATGGCATTTATATAGTGCTTTTTATAACCTTAGGACATTTTGTTGCTTAGCAGTCTGTTCATGTTTCTAAAATGTAGTCGCTGTTATAATGTAGGGTATATCATTGCCAATATGCCCTGAGCAAGGTCCCACAAGTTGCAATAGGGTAAACATTAGACAATCTGTATAGTGATGATGGCTATGGGATATGTATTGATTAAGGTATCTTGCAAGGCTTCATCCACATTTCTTAAAGGAGTGTCAAGAGTGTCTACTATGCCCAGTAAGAGTGGAGATGGGGTTTTGGTTTCACAAGCCAGAAAAACCCTCAAAGTGCAGTACACCCTTAGAATAGTACTTGAGGGTGATTCAAGATTTTGAGCAACCTCCTGATTCACAGGGAAGATTACTAACACTAAGTCATGATATTGGAATTGAATGGCATGTTAGCAAAAATATATGTGAAGGTTTGTTGAAAGGTATCAACATATTGTTTTACCAGGTGCTGATGCTGTAGGTGTTCTCTGTTCTGAGATGTAATTGGTGTCTGACAGTAACTCCAGCTGGCTTGAACAAACGAAACTCTGATTAACAAAATCAAGTCTTTCTGAAAAGTGTCACATTTAGTCGAAGTAATTTGTCTTGTATTCATCAGGACAGTTCACAAGAATACCAAGGGCATAGCTCTCCGGCTGTTCACAACAAGGAAGGTACTGACCAAACTCTTCCAACTCGTGGTTGCAAAGCTCATGATGTGGTGTACAACATCAAAATGATTCAATGACTAGACAACATTTGTTGGACAATTCTGATTGTGTGAAAAATTATGCTGAAAGTCAATTTGGGATTGAGGCTTACAGTGTTATGCACTTGCATGGACTGGAACATACATATCTTAATACATAGATAACACAGTGTGGAGCTGGAGGAACACAGCAGGCCATGCAGCATCAGAGGAGCAGGAAAGCTGATGTTTCGGGTCGGGACCCTTCTTCAGAAAAAAAA
>NC_063354.1:42637635-42679396 GCF_021869965.1 Rhincodon typus | reverse complement strand
TAGTGATGTAAAATGGGTGTAAATTAGGGTGTGAAAGGGAGAGAATGAGAGCTAAATAACAAGCCACAAATGAGACAAAGCCACGGGTAGGGGAGGGGTGAGAATCTGAGAAAAATGAAAGGCAAGCAGTGTGTGGTAAGACTCTGAAGTTGTGTAATTCAATATTGAATCCTAGAGGCTATAAAGTGCCTAAATTGAAAATAAGGTGCTGTTTCTCAGCTTAAGTTGTGCTTTGTTGGAACATTGCAGTCGGCCCAGGTCAGAAATGTTAGCATGACAGCAAGGTGGTTTATTGAAAAGGCAAGGAACTGGAAGGTCAGGGTCATTCTTGTGGATACAGTGGAGGTGTCCTGCAAAACAGTCACCCAGTCAGCCTTTGGTTTCGCCACTGTAAAGGAGATCACATTGTGATCAGTGAATGTTCAGACTAGATTTAGAGAAATACAAGTAAAATGTAAATTGGGACCTTGGACAGGAAAATGGTGAATGAGCAGGTGTTGCACCTTCTGCGATTGCATGGGAAGGTTGCATGGGGTAGTGAGAAAGTATTAGGATTGATAGAGAAGTGGACCAAAGTATAATGGAAGGAATGGTCCCTGCAAAATGCTGACAGAGGAGGGGAGGGGAAGGTGTGTTTGATGGCAGCATTCTGCTGGAGGTGGCAGAGGATGATTATTTGAATACAGAGACTGGTCAATGGAAACGGTGGGCAATGGGATCTGTACTGATGTTCTGGGAAGGTGGGGAAGGTGACTGCTGAAGTGCCGGAGATGGGTCGGACACAGCTGAGGGCCCTGTCAACCACAGTGGTGGGGAATTCTCACTTGAGGAGAAAGGAGATATATGGCAAAAGAACTGGAAGAGATATGATGGGGAGAAAAAAATACACAGTGAGTTGTTGTGATCTGGAATGTGCTGGCTAAAAGGGTCGCGGGCAGATTCAATAGTAGCTTTCAAAAAGAAATTTAAGAAATATTGCAAAGGACCAAATTACAGGGTTGTGGACAAAGAGTAGGGAATTAGAACTAATTAGTTTGTTCCTCAAAGAACCAAAATAGACACGATGGACTCCACCATGTGATTCAATGAACGGTATAGAGGCCATTGTATTCTGACCTGCAGGTGCCTGATGGGACAGTATGGTGATAACCTTACTTTGCATTTAAGCTGTGAGAGACTGAACCTGAGAGCACTGGATAAAGATTTCACGCCCTTGAATTTGAAAGCATTTTACTCGATGTTAACATCCATCACATAGGGAGCATAAAAACTTGAAAATTGTGAAATTTTCTGAACTGAATTAGATACTCAGTGATCAAAGGCTTGCAGGGAAAGAAAATGAATGATCTTTCAGCATGCTTTATAATATTCAAATGCTGTTTGGCTTTGCAAGCTACCCAACAGCCATTTCAGTGAGTGAAAGTGTTATTCCATTGCCAAAGGCTTGCATAGCAAAGTAAGAATGTATAATGTATTTGCACAGGAGGGAAGATCCTTGCTCGTTACTAGATTTATCAGCTTGATGGAAAATAGTAAACTGATATTAAGTATTTAATTTCTTGTGGAAGGACTTGTACAGTGTATTAGCTCTAACTTGGTCCTATCACCCTTGCCTTTAAGCCAGAAGGTCGTGAGTTGAGGGCCCGCTCCAGGTACATGAGCACACGGTCAAGGCTGACAATTGAGTGCGAGACTGGAAATATCAGGTGCAAGTGATTGTGTGGCACTTTTCCCAAGGGCTGTGAGGGAGTTTTTCCTGACCAATCTTTATCCCACAATTAACAACACAAAAACATATTAGATAACAAGGTGTAGAGCTGGATGGACACAGCAGGCCAAGCAGCATTAGAGGAGCAGGAAAGCTGACATTTCGGGTCTGGACCCTTCTTCAGAAATGGGGGAGGGGAAGGGGATTCTGAAATAAATAGAGAGAGAGGGAGGAGGATGGAAGATGGATTAGGGAGCAGATAGGTGGAGACGAGACGGACAGTTCAAGGAGGTGGGGATGGAGCCAGTAAAGGTGAGTGTGGATGGGGAGTGAGGGTGGGGGTTGGTCAGTCCAGGGAAGACAGACAGGTCAAGGTGGCGGGGATGAGGCTGGTAGGTAGGCAGCTGGGGTGGGGGTGGGGGTTGAGGTGGGAGGAGTGGATAGATGGAAGAAAGGGCGGACAGGTTAGGGAGGCGGGGATGAGCTGAGTTGGTTTTGGGATGCGGTTAGGTGAGGGGAGATTTTGAAGCTTGTGAAGTCCCCATTGATACCATTGGGCTGCCGGGTTCCCAAGCGAAATATGAGGTGCTCCTGATATTTCAACCTTTGACCTGCAACTTTCGGGTGGCATCATCGTGGCACTGGAGGAGGCCTAGGATGGACATGTCGTCCAAGGAGTAGGAGGGGGAGCTGAGGTGGTTTGCGACTGGGAGGTGAAGTTGTTTGTCGTGAACCGAGTGTAGGTGTTCCACAAAGCAGTCTCCAAGCCTCCGCTTGGTTTCCCCAATGTAGAGGAGGCCACATCGGGAACAGCGGATACAGTATACCACATTAGCAGATGTGCAGGTGAACATCTGTTTGAGGAAGGTTTTCTTGGGGCCTGGGATGGGGGTGAGAGGGGGAGGTGTAGGGGCAGGTGTAGCACTTCCTGCGGTTGCAGGGAAAAGTGCCAGGGGTGGTGGGGCTGGTGGGGAGTGTGGAGCGGACAAGGGAGTCACGGAGAGAGTGATCCCTCTGGAAGGCAGCTAAGGGTGGGGAGGGAAAAATGTCTTTGGTAGTGGGGTCAGATTGCAGATGGCGGAAGTGCCAGAGGATGGCGTGTTGGATCCGGAGGTTGGTGGGGTGGAACGTGAGGACAAGGGCGATTCTGTTTTGGTTGTTGTTGCTGGGAGGGGGTGTGAGGGATGAGTTGCGGGAAACGCGAGAGACACGGTCGGGGGTGTTTTCGACCACTGTGGAGGGGAAGTTGTGATCCTTGATAAACGAGGACATCTGGGATGTCCGGGAGTGGAAGCCTCATCTTGGGAGCAGGTGCGATGGAGGCGCACCCTTATCTGCCTTCTGCAGGGACCACTCTCTCCGTGACTCCCTTGTCCGCTCCACACTCCCCACCAGCCCCACCACCCCCGGCACTTTTCCCTGCAACCGCAGGAAGTGCTACACCTGCCCCTACACCTCCCCCCTCACCCCCATCCCAGGCCCCAAGAAAACCTTCCACATCAAACAGATGTTCACCTGCACATCTGCTAACGTGGTATACTGTATCTGCTGTTCCCGATGTGGCCTCCTTTACATCGGGGAAACCAAGCGGAGGCTTGGAGACCGCTTTGTGGAACACCTACACTCGACTCGTGACAAACGACTGCACCTCCCAGTCGCGAACCACTTCAACTCCCCCTTCCCACTCCTCGTATGACATGTCCATCCTGGGCCTCCTCCAGTGCAATAATGATGCCACCTGAAGGTTGCAGGAACAGCACCTCATATTTCATTGGGAACCCTGTAACCCAATGGTATCAATGTGGACTTCACAAGCTTCAAAATCTCCTCCCCCGACCGCATCCCAAAACCAACCGAGCTCGTCCCTGCCTCCCTAACCTGTCCGCCCTTTCTCCCATCTATCCACTCCTCCCACCTCAACCCCCACCCCCACCTCCTACCTACCAGCCTCATCCCCACTTCCTTGACCTGTCCGTCTTCCCTGGACTGACCAACCCCCACCCTAACTCCACACCTTTACTGGCTCCATCCCCACCTCCTTGACCTGTCTGTTTCCTCTCCACCTATCTGCTCCTTTTATCCATCTTCCATCCGCCTCTCCCTCTCTCTCTATTTATTTCAGATTCCCCTTCCCCTCCCCCATTTCTGAAGAAGGGTCCAGACCTGAAACGTCAGCTTTCCTGCTCCTCTGATGCTGCTTGGCCTGCTGTGTTCATCCAGCTCTACACCTTGTTATCTCAGATTCTCCAGCATCGGCAGTTCCTACTATCACAAAAACATATTATCTTGGTCATTATCACATTGTTGTTTGTGAGGGTTTGCTATGTACAAGTTGTCTGTTACATTTCCTATAGTGCAACAGTGGTGTATGTCAAAAGTCTCTTGTTATTGTGAAGTATTTTGCGGACAGAAAGGATGCCATATAAATGCACCTTTTTCTTTATGTTCTAGTAGCCCTCTTTCAGTGAGTGATGATTCACTTACGGAGGCTCAAGTTCCCTCAGTTATTAATCTAGATCCTTGGGCTACTGGTCCAGTAACATAACCATTACATCACTGTACTCAGAACACTGCAGCGACTGCCACATAGGAAATATGGAAACTGTTTTGTACAGAGAGTTGGATGATCAAAGAATCTGGTCTTGGTGTTGGATGAATGAAAAATGTTGGCAAGGATACCGCAAGAACTTGCTGCTATTCCTTGATTGGTATTACGGGACTTGTTAAATGTCTCCAAACTCTGACTGTCTGACTTCACCAGGGTCCAGCACACAGCACATGCAGACACTTTGCCTGGAAAAATGCCAGATGACCTCATATCCTGTAATGTGGCTTATGGCTGCATAATCTAAGAGGCAATTGGTTAAATAATTTTTGATGAAAAATCTTTGAGAAAAAGCAGAGAGAGATGGAATCTGAGTGGATAGTTTGATAGCCTCCCCTCTATTGACATTCATACTTTCTGGGTTCTACGGTGCAGTTTTCTACAAAGATCTTAATTTTATATTAACCTGCAGAGGGCAGCAAAATCTGTGGTAACAGCAATAGGCACCTGTACTTCATTTGTAATAAAACACTGATCAGGCAAGAATCATGCAACTTCTTAAGAATCACAAGAGACTGGTTTGGAACCGTCAGCTATTTTAAAATTGTTCTAGATGAGATTGAATCATTTAGAGTCATAGAGATGTACACCATGGAAACAGACCCTTCGGTCCAACTCGTCCATGCTGACCAGATATCCCAAATTAATCTAGTCCCGTTTGACAGCATTTGGCCCATATCCCTCCAAACCCTTCCTATTTGGGTACCCATCGTTTGTAAATCTGAAGAGATCATATTAGAATTAATACTCATTTTAAAAAGCTATAACAGATTGGGCTTGGATCAGTTAACTTTTTAAAAGCAAGACATCAGGTTTTAACTGGTCAGTTTGAAAATCATCATACCTTGCACCAGATTGATTTTATAAGTTCACTGCAGATAAGTCTAGAATTAGTAACCATTTTATAAATCACATGAGATGAGGAAAAGAGACAGTAAATATTTTCAGGAATTAAGACAATATTGCAATAGTTTTATTATATGATTAATTCTAACAAAATGCTTCTTCTGATTTTCTATCGTGCTGGAGACGTGTCACAGGACTGGGCGATTGATCCCACAATATAAGGACGAATGCCAGCTCATCGATCGCAATAAATGCAACCTTTCCATTACAAATGTTTAGCAGGCTTTTTCATCCTGGTATCCTCCCCAGACATCTACCTCTATATGGATCATACTTAGCATGATTAACGTAACATCAGTCTTAAGTTTGCTTTTGTCGTGTTTGAGCCTGTGTCCCCACTTGTAATGGTAATGTTCTGCTTTAAGCTTGTTCTAATGTGTTTGCAGTAATGTAGAGTCATAGAGTCATACAGCACAGAAACCGACCCTTTGGTCCAACTCATCCATGATGACCAGATTTCCTAAACTGAACTTGTCCAACATCCCTGCGTTTGGCCTATGTCCCTCTAAACCTTTCCTATTCCTGTACCTGTCCAAATGGCTTAAATGTTGTAATTGTACCAGCCTCCACCACTTCCTCAGGCAACTCGATCCACACATGCACCACCCTCTGTGTAAACAAGTTTCCCCTTGGTTCCTTTTTAAATTTTTCCCCTCTCATCTTAAACCTATGCCCTCTAGTTTTGGACGTGCCTAAGCTGGGGAAAACACCTTGGCTATTCACCTTATCTGTGCCTTGTCACAATTTATAAACCTCTGTAGCGTCATCCCTCAACCATCCTACACTCCAGGGAAAAAAGGTCCCAGCCTATGCACCCCCTCCCTATCACTCAAAGCCTCTAGTCTCAGTAACTTCCTTGTAAATATTTTTTGCACCCTTTCCAGCAGAGAATTAAAAACGTGTCAGCCCCAAACCAATAAGTAGCGCACCACTCCTGAGTTTGAGGGTTGTGGGTTTAAGTGCCACTCCATTCTTTCCATTGTTTACAATATCTATCCAGTGTAGTACTGAAGGAGTGCTGCACTGTCGGAGGTTAGTGTTGTCTGCCTCATCAACCTTCCCATTTGGGTACAAAAGATTCCACAGTGCTGTTTTGAAGAACAATTAGAAGTTCTCACCAGTGTCCTGAATCAATGTCAGTATGAAAATGACTAGATCTGTTTTATAGTTGTTTGTAGGAACTTGTCTAGGACCTTGTTGTGTGCAAATTGGCTGCTGCATTTCCCTACATTAGAACTTCAAAAAGAACTTCATTGGATGTTGGTGCTTTGGAATATTGTAAAAGGTGCTGAATAAATGCACACTCTTCAGTAACTTGATAAGTCTGCAGCTACTCAAGTTAAATATTGCCAAGAAACCTCCCATGACCACAAAAGGGGCGAGTGGATACATGTGCATATTAGCTAAGATTACAGCACATTTACTTTCTCATGCACGGCTATGGAGTGTTGCTCCTGATGCTTCTTTAGGTTGAACTTCAAACATTTACTCTTTATGCGTGATCAGATCTCTCTTACCCTTTTTCTTCCTTATCCACTCTATCAGCAATACCCTCTACTCCACTTTCTTCATATGCTTACTCAACTTACAGTTAAACGAATCTATTCTTTTTACCTCAATGGCTTCCTAAGATTGTGGGCTGCACATCCTCAGCACTTTCTGATAAAGAATCTTCTTCTGAATTCTCTGTTCGATTTATTGGCAACGACCTTAAATCGATGACCTGCGGTTTAACTCCTCTCCCTCTCTCTCACAGCTCAATCAAAACTTTTCCTAATGCTAAAAGACCTCTAATAGGTAACCCTCAGCCTACTTTTGTCAAAATTCCTGTTTTGTACATAAGCATATTCTGTGAAGATTGACAAGCTGTTCAACCACAGCCAACATCAAAGCCTGTCTCAATCCCCCCCTCTTCTGACATCTGCAAGTGCACACTTTCCTGCTGGGGGATAGTAGGTAGAACTCTGGCTAGCTGTTCCTAGCCCAGAGATGGACCAGCCACTCGTATTGCTAAAAAGAAACACCAACATACTGCAAATGGTAAAACTCTGAAACAAAAACCAAAAAGCTAGAGAAACCCGTGAGATTGAGTAGCATTTGTGGTACCAAACTTCCCCAAGTTTGATGGTCTTTAAGTTAATATGGGGTGGTTTCAAATCCTACTCCAGAGACTTTGAGCTCAGGCCTTTGTTGACAATCCACAGCACCTAAGTTGAAGAGGCATTTAAACAGATGCAAGAAATAGACAAGAACAATGGACCATGTGCAAGCAGATAGGATTAGTTTAGAATAGCATTGTGGTTGGCACAGACATGATGGGTCAAAAGGGCCTGTTCCTGTGCTGTACTGTTCTGTTGAGAAAATGTAGCATTGTCAGAGATGGTGCCTTTCAAGCGGGATGTTTAACTAAGACTCCACCTTCCTTTGCAAATAGATATGAAAGATTCCATGGTTTTATTTAAAAGAAGATCCAGGGAATCCTGCCTAGTGTCCTAGCTAATATATCTCCCTCAACCAACATCACTAAAAAAGATTATCTGGTGAAGCGTTGATGTTCTGACCGGCTTGTTTTTTATATGTCTCAGTTTGCTGGGGCGGTTGATTTCACTTTCAGTTCTGTTTTTCAGTGGTTTGTATATCGGGTCCAGTTCAATGTGTTTGTTGATGGAGTTCTGGTTGGAATGCTAGGCCTCCAGGAATTCCCTGGCATGTCTCTGTTTGGCTTGTGCTATCATGGATGTGTTGTTCCAGTCAAATTCGTGTCCTTCTTTGTCCGTGTGTATTGAGACCAGTGAAAACTGGTCGTGTCTCTTGGTGACTAGTTGGTGTTCACCTATGCTTATCGTTTACTTCCAGTTTGGCCTATGTAATGTTTCTCACTTTGCATGTTATTTTGTATATTACGTTAGTTATATTGGTTGTGGGTATGGGGCTGTTTACGTTAATCAGTAGCTGTCAGAGGGTGGTTGTTGGTTTTTGGGCTACCCTGATATCTAGGAATAACAATTAACGGCAGATTGTGCTTTTTGGGTATCCGTTCCTTTTAAAAACTCCGTATAAATGCTCCTGTTCTGCTTTGCGCAATTCCGGGTTGCAGCAGTGTGTTGCGGCTGGTTTGAATAATATCCTGATGCAGCTCTGTTTATGGGCATTGGGGTAGTTGCTGGTCTAATTAAGTATCTGATCTGTATGGTTGGTCTTTCTGTGTACTCTGGTTTGGAGTTCCCCATTGTTCTTACATTCCACCATTATGTCTAGGAGGGATAGTCGGTTATTGTTCTCTTCTTCTTCTGTGAATTTTATTCCAGTGAGGATGTTGTTTGTTTCGATGGGTTTCTTCTAGTCTTGTGTGTTTGATAATCACAAAGGTGTCATCTATATAGTGGGCCCGCGTTTGTATAGTATATCGTGGGGAACACTTTGTTCTCACCTTTGCATTACCACTTCTGCAATCAATCCCAATATTGGGGATCCCATTGATGTTCCGTTGATTTGTTTGAATATACAGTCGTTGAAGCTGAAGTGGGTTGCAAGGCACAGATCCAGCAGTTTCAGGGTCCTTGTTGATGCTGTCGGTGTCGTGGGGTGCCTGCCTTCTTGATTCGTCCAGCAGTGTGACAATTGTCTCTTTGGCTAGGTTGATGTTTATGGGCGTAAATAATGCTGTTACGTCAAAGGATATAATTATCTTGTGCAGTACTATTCTGGAGTCCTTGATGATGTTGAGGAATTCTTGGGAGGACTGGATGGACTGTGTAGTGTTGTCTACTAAGTATTTCAGTTTCCGTTGTAGTTCTTTGACTAGTCTATATGTTGTCATACCAGGTAGTGAAACAATAGGTCTGAGGGGGACCCTGGCTTGCGTACCTTACGGAGTCCGTAGAAGTGGGGTGTGTTGGATCCCTCCGGCTTCATTTTTTTTTTGGTAGTCTGTCTTGCTGATATCTCCTGAGTTGTGCAAGTTCTCAGCGTTGTTGTAATCCGTTTCTCTAACTGCGGTCTTGAGTCAATCGCCATCTGTTGGTAGGTGTCAGTATCTGCCATTTGAGCGTTAGCTTTCTCGATGTATTGGGCTCTATTAAGGATTACTGTCATGCATCCTTTGTCTGCTGGTAACATTACAATGTTTTTGTCTTTCTTGAGTCTTTCCAGGCCTTTCTTCTGTGTTGAATGTGTTCCACTTACGTCTTCTGTTCAGTGTTGGGATTATTGCCTGTCTGATGGTCTGTTGTATTTCCTCTGTTGAGTCCGTTGTTAAGTGTTGATTCCTGTGCAGCCAGGAAGTCAGTTTTTCTTGGCGTCTCTTGTAGTTATAATTCAGTCCGGGTACTAGGACGGTATTCTCAATGTTTGTAAGTGGTCGGTCTGAGATGTTCTTAATGCAAGTTTCTGTATTGTCTGTGTTGTTGTTGTTGGGTGAGTTTGGGTAGTTTTTCTTATAGGGCTATTCCTTTCTTTGTTCTGGTCTTTTCTTGTTGTATGGTGTTAGCTTATTTCAGTGTGGTTGTCCATTCTTGGTTAGCTGTCTTGGAGTACCAAGTTTTTTGGCGCGTGATTTCCCGCTCAAATTTGTGGAGGCAGTTATGGGCATCATTGATCGTAACTCTTAGCATTCTGTGGCCGTTCTGTGCAGCTGTTCTCCTTGATGATTGTTGATAGGTGGTTTATATTTTAAATATTCTGGTAGTACCTGTTTTCTGATGCATTCATGTAGGAAGTATAGTTGTTTGTGGGTCACGCTGAGACGTATGGCATTTGTCTCCCATCTGCAGCCAGTTTGAAGGTGTTGCACCCATAGGCGCTTGAAGATTTGAGAAGATTTGTAGGTCGGGTTGTAGATGACTTGCTCGCTAAGCCTGTGCGTTGATTGCAGATGTTTTGTCTCCCTTCCAGGTAACAGTGAAGCTAGTGTTCTGTCCCGCTTGTTATTTATATGCCTCGGTTTGCTGGAGTGGTTGGCATCACTTCCAGTTCTGGTTTTCAGTGATTTGTATATCGGGTCCAATTCAAATGTGTTTGTTGATGGAGCTCCGGTTGGAATGCCAGGCCTCCAGGAATTCCCTGCATGTCTCTTTTGGCTTGTGCTATTATGGATGTGTTGTCTCAGTTGAATTTGTGTCCTTCATTGTCTGTATTTACTGAGACCATTGAGAACTGGTCGTGTCTCTTGGTGGCTAGTTGGTGTTCATGTATGCCTATTGTCAGTTTTCTTCCAGTTTGGCCTATGCAATGTTTCTCACAGTCCTTGTGTGGTATTTTGTATATTACATTAGTTTAAGGTTTTAGCAAAGATCTGTAGCTCAGGTGGATGAGGTTGTTGACTTGCTTGCCGAGCTGGCTTGTTTTCGTTCAGACGTTTCATCACCGTGCTAGGTAATGTCATCAGTGAGGCCTCCGATGAAGCAATGTTGTTCTACTCTGCTTGGAATTTATACTGTCTAGTCCGTTATGGTGAGTTTCGGTTTTGTTCTGTATGGATTTAAATATGGGGTCCAATTCTGTGTTTGTTGATAGCATTATGAGTTGAGAATGATGCCTCTGGGAATTCCCGTGCTTGTCTGTGTTTGGTTTGGGCTACTATGGTAACTTGGTCCCAGTTAAACTGATGGCCTTCATGGTCGGAGCGTACTGATATTAAGGAAAGTTCGTTATGTCTCCTGCAACCAGTAGGAATCGTGGTAGCACGCAAGCCTGCAGCCAGTCTATGACAAACAGTCACAAGGATTAAAGACCCGGTTCCCACAACATGCAGAACCAATGTAGTTTACAAACACCATGCAATGACTGCCACAAGCATTAATTGGACAAACAGGAAGGAAACTAGCCATCAGAATACGTGAACATCAACTAGCAGCAAAACGGCACGACAAACTTTCCCTCATATCAGTATTCTTGGACCATGAAGGCCATCAGTTTAACTGGGACAACGTAACCATAGTAGCCCAAGCCAAACATGGACACGCACTGGAATTCCTGGAGGCATAGTTCTCCACCCATAATGCAATCAACAAACACATAAAATTGGACCCCATATACAAACCCATACAGAACAAAACTGGAAATGACACTACTCACCGTAACGGACTGGACAGTATAAATTCTAAGCGGAGTAGAACAGCGTCATTTCATCGGAGGCCACACTGATGATGTTACCTAGCATGGTGACAAAACGTCTGAAAGAAAACAAGCCACCTCAGTGAGCAAGTATATTACGTTAGTTTTATTGGTTGTGGGTATGGGATCCTTTACATTCGTCAGTAGCTGTCGCAGGGTGGTTGTTGGTTTGTGGGCTGCTCTGATTCTTAGGGTTAACAGGTTAACTATGCTGTTGCCACTGTATAAATGTAAGTTGCTATGCAACTGAAAATTGTTGTTGTACTAGGAGTGCTGATGTGTCCATGTTGGTTTGGGAACGACAGCAAGCTTTGTCTCATTATGAAAGAGATTCTGAGTTTAGCTTGCACAAGGTGACAACTGTAATTTGCAGATCTGCAATGAATACTATTGTTCAATTTTTATTGAGTTTAGAAAAAGCTAATGCTTTCACTGGTAACAAAGAACCTCACAGAGTGATGTTTCAGTGTGCTGTCAAGAACATGCTGCAAAAGCATTCCATTCACCTTTATTTTCTCCTCATAGTTAGCGTTAAATAAACACCAGCTCAAGATAGCACAGACTGGAGGCAGAGTAATGCTTTACCAACTCTTTTGGAACAATTCTTTTAAGAGAATTATGATCTTACTTATAAGTCACTCCTAAATAAAGGTGCTGACTGCTTCAATTGTGAGGTTTTCACAAGTTTATCAAACATACCTATTATTCAAAAGAATTAAACATACATTTGGCAGCGCTTACACCTTAAACATTTTTTAATTAGGAAATTCAAAATACCTTACAGTGCTGAGGTCAATATGCTTGACTGGTCAGCTCCCTGATGACAAAGTATCTACACTAACACCAATCTTTGCACCATAACTCTCATATTCCACACTATCGAATATGCAGTTATCATTTCAACACACATTTGATTGTGCTGCCATGGCAGCATGCAGATCTGTTACGTCTTAGTAGGCAATCAGTGATCTAAAATGTAAACTCTGTTTTTCTCCACACAGATGCTGCATGTCCTGCTGAGTGTTGCCAGCATTTTGTGTTTTACCTTTTGCTGTATTTATTTTGCTCCCTAACATCTTCCTTAGGCAAATCCTTTAGTTTTCAAATCTTCAGTTGCTATCTGTTCAGCCTGTGTCTTTGCTTTCAAGCATCTCCATTTTAATATTGATTTATTCCTCATTCTCCAATCCTGTTTACTGTACCACGTCATTTTCTCTGCTGCCATGCACTCTGATGCTTTCTTCTCACCTTCGCTCATCTGAGACTCTTTTGTCTCATCTCATCTGTGCCTAAATTGCTCTGCCTCACCTTCCCCGACTGTACAAATCCCTCAGCATTGTATCCTGTCTCTTCCTACTTCCAAACAGATTCACTGTAATTCTTCTTCCACATCTTTGGCTCCTATTCCCTAAATTAACCTGCCTGCTGTTGAGTATCCATAATGCCCTGTCCTCACTACAAAATGTTCTCAGTTGTCCCATGTAAATAAAAAGTGTTGTAAGTTAGATTTGGACTAAGATTACCCAAATGAGTGAGCATAGTTTAATTGACTAAAGAAGCCCCAAGTGAAAGGCTTGAACTAAGGGAAGCAGTGTACCACAGTAGTAGAAGGTAAGACAGCAACTAAGATTCATTAATGAGAAATGCTTGGATAGCATCAAAGGAGACTGTTAAAATAATGTTGATTTTTGTGAACTAGTTCCTGGGAACGAGAGAGTTTGAGAGAGAGAGGAAGTGATGATCTTGAATGTCAACTCTGCACCGTGGGGCAAAAACTGTTGACAAAGGTCCTGTTTGCTTTAATATTGCCAAATTTGTTTGAGCATATTCCCCTTGTGTGGAACTGTCTGGATGCTGCCAAGACACACTGACACATGGGCAAAACCAGGGGATTTGGATTTCCAGTTTTGAGTAGTAATCTTGAATTGTTTACAGGTTTCTTGAAGAAAATTACAAAGAGTTGTCACTCAGGACAGCTGAAGCTCTGTTCTGAGAAAAGAACAGTGTTTGTAAAGACCAATTTTGTGTACGTGATGTGTGTGTACACACTCATTTGAGGTGTACTGGCCTTTTGTCTGTAGATGGGATGAAGTTTTATAAACCAAATTTCTGTCTATTACCTTAACAGCCTTTTGTATTCTGCTTAGGATTTATCTGCCAATAAGGTAGCATTAACAGAACACAATCATGACAAACCAGTGAGTACGAAATCCTAGACTGTTTTAATACAGTTACAACACTGGCATCTACCCAACAATGTAGAAAATTTCCCTGGTGTATCCTGGACATAAAATCCAACCCATCCAATTACTGCCCCATCAGTCTAGTCTTGATCATCAGTAAAGTGATGGAAGGTGTCATCAACAGTGCTATCAAGCTGCACCCGCTCAGCAATAATGTGCTGTCTGATGCCAAGTTTGGTTTCTGTTAGGGCCACTTAGCTTCTGACCTCATTACAGCCTTGGTTCAAACATGGACAAAAGAGCTGAATTCCAGAAATAAGGAGAGAGTGACAGCCCTTGGCATCAAGGCTGCATGTGACTGAGTGTGCCATCAAGGAGCTCTAACAAAACTGGTAACAATGGGTATCGGGGGCAACCTCTCCACTGGTTGGAGTCATACCTGACACATAGGAAGATTGTTGTGGTGTTGGAGGTTAGTCATCACAGTTCCAGGACATCTATACATGAATTCCTCTTGGTAATGTCCTAGGCCTAACCATCTTCAGCTGTTTCATCAATGACCTCTCTAACATAAAGTCAGAAGTGGGGATGTTTGCTGATGCTTGTACAGTGTTCAGCACCATTCACGATTCCTCAGATACTGAAGCAGACCATGTTCAGATGCAACAAGATCTGGACAATATGCAGACACGGGCTGAAAAGTGGCAAGTAAAATTCGTGCCACACAAATGCCAAGCAATGTCCATGTCCAACAAGAGACTATCTAACCACTACCCTTTGACATTCAATGGTGTTACCATCACTGAATCCCCCACTATCAACATTCTTGGGATTACCATTGACCAGAAACTCTCATGGATTCACCACATAAACACAGTGGCTATAACAGCAAGTCAGAGCCTAGGAATACTGCAACAAGTAACTCACTTCCTAACTTCCCAAAGCCTGTCCGCCATCTACAAGGCATAAGTCAAGAGTGTGATGGAATCCTCACCACTTGCCAGGATGTGTGCAGCTCATTAGCAGCAATTGAATGGTAAATTGATGGTTTTTCTACAATGTTAGTGCTTTTTTTTTAACACAAGAAGAATTTCTTTCCCATGATATTTTCTCCCTTTCCAGTCCTGGTGCTGCTGACCTTTCACAGAGGCAGTGGGCTGACACCTCCATATTTAACCTTCACATGTGTGCCATCTTTCACATGATGTGAAATGGAGCACTCAGGTGTACCCTCTCAGATGATTAGACAAGGTGTTGTTTCATTGTTTTGAAGAAGAGTGAGCAGTTCTCCTTGGTATGCTTGTCAATCTTTATACTTGAACCTGCATGACCAAAAAATTAACTGAAATGTTTGAAACAGTCATCAACTAATACGTAGGACAGTTGAAAACAGTTGGTCCCAGCTACTTGTCTTTCCCCATTTGGGGAATTGATATTGGTTGCAGACCAGTCGGATGTTAAATGATTGGAACCAGCAGCGATTACCTTTTCCCAGTGTAAAAGCAATTGTTACCAGTGGTTTCTTGATTATCCCAGATAATAACATTGATGCCTTTGTATGTCGGATCTTGCCCTGTGCAAATTAGCTGTTTATTTTCTTACTTTATGAAAATGGTGACACTTCAGAAGTACTTGGGAGTTGTAAAATGCTTTGGGAAGTTCCATGGTCATGAACGACATTAGGGTCTGTGGTGCAGTAATAGTCTCCCTACATCTGGGCTGGAAGGTCCAAGTTCAAGTTTTACCTGTCCTGGAGGTGTATCACGCCTGAACAGGTTGATTTAAATTAACTGTAAAGGGGAGTCTTGTTTCTACTGGGGCAGACTATTTATCAATTGAACCATCAGGGAACGGTAATTTTCAATTTTTGAACATGGAGCACAATAGGTTTCCTTTTAAGGTTCTTATTTCTTAAAATTCTCAACCTCTACCTTGTAAAGTTGAAAGAGCAACATTGTTGTTAGTGGACCAGACCCAAAAAGATTAACATTTCAAGTTAGTAAGGTTTTAGAGTAGATTTGTAGCTTGGGTTGTGGATGTTGTGGCTCGTTGAGCTGTTTCGCAGACTTTTCATCACCCTGCTCGGTAACATCATCAGTGCAGCATCCAATGAAGCACCATTGTGTTTTCCCGCCTGTTATTTAAACAGTGAGGTAATGAAATGAGGTAATCCAGCTCAACGGACTCCAGAGTTTAAATAACAGGCGGGAAAACACAACAGCGCTTCATCGGAGGCTGCACTGATGATGTTACCCAGCATGGTAACGAAATGTCTGCGAAACAACGAGCCAGCTCGGTGAACCAACCAACTACAACATTTCAAGTCAGTATAACTCAAAGTTACTTGAGAAGTTAGGTTAAGTGTGGGTGCCAGTCTGTGAACAATAGCGGTGTGTGTTTTATCTGAGGGGATTTAAGAGGGATTTTGCTGATTTCAGGGCATGTGAATAATTGGCCATGGGAAAGGGTAATTAATCCTAATTTTCATGGATTAATCCCACATTCCTGCTTTCTCACTATGTCCTGTAATTCTTTTTATGCTGTCTCGAATGTGTTGACACTTCCCAAATCCAAGGTTGTTTTTCGTACAACTCCAAGTTGAACTATCTCCACTTAGGTTTCTGCCCCTCCCACAGTTCTGAAGTGGACATTTGCAAAGGCATAAATTACACTATCTGATTGTGACCATGGTACACCTACCTTCTCAACTTTTTTCACCTGTTTTAACACGGTTGACAACACCATCCATCTCCAACTTTTCTCTTCTAATATCCAGCTGCATGAAGCCACCCTTGTCTATTAATTTATTGCTAGAGGAGCACTTGCAATGCCTTCTCATATCAATCTGCACCAATACTTACAGAATCCCCCAAGAATCTCTCCTTGTCTCCCTGGAATTGTTTTATTTATGTGGCAGCCATCATTGACGACATCTAGAACCATAGCATCATATACACCGCTGATACTCAGCAGCCCCTCACTATCAACTCTCCCAGTATCCAGCACTGGGTGAACAGAAATTTCTACCGTTTGAAATTGAGATAATCCAACCACTGCCGCACCCCCCTCACTCCTCCCCTTCAAATCACTGTTCCCTAGTCACTGACTCTGTCTGCTTCCCCATTTAGAGTTGGTGATTTCAGTGGGAGGTGCGTATAGGCAACAATAAATCATAAAGTCAAGCCAAGGAGCTTAGATTCTTGCTGTAGTCATGTTTAAGATGTTAAGATCTCATCAGTTGTTAGATTTGAATAGAGAGAAGCCCTGGCTGAATCATGGGAGGGGGAAAGTCCATAGCAGTGCCTTGATTTTATGTGGGGGTGAATTGAGCCTGAAGAAATGAATGGAAAACCATGGAATCATACGACACAGAACAGCTGTTTTAGTCCATTGAGCCTATTTATTTTAAAGGCTTATCCAATTTCTCCTTCAGAATCGTAGAAATGTTACCATCCAGGAAGAGGCCATTCGCTCCTTCAAGTTTGAACTGGCTGTCTGAACGTTTTAATTTGGTGCCAGTCCTTTTCCCTGTAACCCTGCACATTTTTCTTCTTAAATATTTATCTATATTCCATTTGAAAGATAGTATTTTATCTCAATCCACCACCCTTTCAGACATTCCTGAACACAGCAACTCGCTGTAGAGAGAAAAAAGCTGTCTCTGGTTATTGACTCTCCTGTCAATGGAAGTGCTCTCTCCCTTGCTGGCTGGAATCAATACATTAATTTTGAATACCCCTAATAAAATCTTCGTTTAATCTACAGAGGACAGTCCCGGTGAGCTGGTGCATCCTGTTATTAATTGATTAACCATGGATCATTGGTCTTTATTATCCCTTCTACAGGTCTCATGATCTCTGGTTTCGCTCGAGTGGGTGCAGTTCTTGGGGAGAAGGGTTACATTCAACGTGCATTACGGGCTGCTGGCTTCCTGAGGGAGCACATGTTCGATTCCAGCAGCGGGCGGCTCTTGCGTAGTTGCTACCGTGGAGATGAGAGAGTGGTGGAGCAGACGTAAGTAACTGTCACACAGAAACTGTATGTCCCAGTTTCCATCAGCCGCTGGCCAACTCTCCCAAATTATGCCAACATATATAATGTCTTTCAAGAAATGAAACATTCCATGTTCTGCATTGGGCAAACGTTAAAGCAAAGGATGACACTGAGGTACAAACGTGATGTAACGTTAGATGACCAAAAAATTGGTTAAAGAGTTGGTTGTATCTTAACAGCAGAAAATGAAGGGGAGAGGTTTAGAGAGGGAGCTAAGAGCTTGGGGCTTGGACAACTGAAGGTACAGCCATCAATGATGAAGCAATTATGATTGGAAATGCAGATGAGGCCAGAACTAAGGAATGCAGATATCCCAGAGGATTGGGTGGTTGGTCGTGATTATTGATTATAGAGCTGGAGTTTTGCGGGGGTGGTGGTGGGTGTTGGTGGAGAGACCATGGAAAGATTTTTAAAACAAGGATGAAAATATCATAATCTGACAATATGACCAGGGAGCAAATATAGATCAGTGAGCAAAAGGGTGATGAGTCGAATGGAACTTGCTTTGGCTTAAAACAAAAGCAGCAGACTTTTGGATGACTTCAAACATTTGGAGGTTAGAATATGGAACATCAGCCAGGCTTGTGTTAGAGTAGTCAAGTCAAGAGGCCACAGAGGCAGAAATTTCAAGTTGACTTCAGATGATGTCATCAATGGGGCAGCATATAGATGAGAACTAGAAGTGCGTTGAGGATTGAACGTGGGGGTACACCAGAGGAAACAATACTGGAGCAAGAAGAGACACAATTGGAAGATGATTCTTTGACCATGCTGAGATAGGTGAGAATGGAACTAGGTGAAAACAGTCTTCTCCAGCTGCAGCATAACAGAGAAGGGTTAGAATCAGAGTCATAGTGATCTACAGCACAGAAAAAGATGCTTCAGCCTATCAAGTCTGCGCTGGTCACAAACAAGCACCTAACTATTCAGATCCCATTTTACAGCATTTGGCTCATAGTCTTGTATCCCTTGGCATTGCAAATGTACAAATACTTATTAAATGTTTAAATACTGCTTAACTGTTATGAGCATTCCATCCTCTACCACCCTTTCAGGCAGACAATTCCAGACTGTCACTACCTTCTGCACGATGAATTTTTCTCATATCCCCTCTAAATCCTCTGCCCCTAGCCATTGATCCCTCCATGAAAAAAGCCTCATTCTGTCAACCCTATCTGTGCCCCTCCCTTGAAAGAGGATGGTGTGATCAGCTAGATTACAGATATAGATAGTTCAAAATAGATGAAAGGGGCAGTTTACTTCTGTCACAATAAGACGAGATGTCGTTTGTGACTTTGATAAGAGCTGATTTGGTAGTGTGGCAGACTCAGAAATCTGATTAGAGAGATTCAGACATGAAGTTCTGGTAAAGGTGGCAAATGTTTTAGAGATGGCAAGATGTTAAAGTGCCATGGGACAGGAAAGGGAGGTTGGAGGTGTAATGTACTTTGTAAAAATTAGGATTAGGATATCTGGTCAGCATGGACAAATTGGACCGAAGGATCTGTTTCCACGCTGTGCATCTCTATAACTTTATGTATCATCGGTTGGCTTTTTGAGAAAAGAGGTGATAACAGCAGATTTAAGAGAAAGAGGGTAGTACCTATGAAGAAGAATCCTGCAAGGAGAAAGACTAAACTTTGTTTCCACATTTGATTCCTTTCAACTGAACTCTGAGTTATCTACTTTGAAGCCAAAATAAAACCAATAGCTTAATGTGAATACGTCGTCTGTCATAAACCATGAAATTTAAAAATCTTATTCCAGTCACACTCTAGGGATTCTCACAAGTCCTTGATCACAATCACGTCTTCATGGAACTAGCAATTTTAGACCACTGTTTGAAAACTACTGTCTGAATATTTTAAAAAAAGAAAATCCTTCTCAGTACAAGCCCACAACCACATGCCTTTCTTTTTAAAACAATCCAAATTCTGAAAATGATAATATATTTCTCACATCTTCCATTACAATATCTACGTCCTTTGGATTAATGTGAATGGAGAATACGGTTGGACCAGGGTGAAAGAGAGGTATAATTTTGCTGGGGACAAATATATCAAACTTGGATATGGAGGTAATGTTGAGTAAATCAGTAGCTACAGAAATGGGCGCTTGAGAGTTACAAGTTAGCCAGGAAGGACCTAAAGAGAGAGCTAAGAAGAGCCAGGAGGGGACATGAGAAGTCTTTAGCAGGTAGGATCAAGGAAAACCCTAAAGCTTTCTATAGGTATGTCAGGAATAAAAGCATGACTAGAGCAAGATTGGGGCCGGTCAAGGACAGTAGTGGGAAGTTGTGCGTGGAGTCCGAAGAGATAGGAGAGGTGCTAAGTGAATATTTTTCGTCAGTATTCACACAGGAAAAAGACAATGTAGTCGAGGAGAATACTGAGATACAGTCTATTAGACTAGACAGGATTGAGGTTCATAAGGAGGAGGTGTTAGCAATTCTGGAAGGTGTGAAAATAGATAAGTCCCCTGGGCCGGATGGGATTTATCCTAGGATTCTCTGGGAAGCTAGAGAGGAGATTGCAGAACCTTTGGCTTTGATCTTTATGTCGTCATTGTCTTCAGGAATAGTGCCAGAAGACTGGAGACTAGCAAATGTTGTCCCCTTGTTCAAGAAGGGGAGTAGAGACAACCCTGGTAATTATAGACCAGTGAGCCTTACTTCGGTTGTGGGTAAAGTGTTGGAAAGGATTATAAGAGATAGGATTTATAATCATCTAGAAAGGAATAATTTGATTAGGGATAGTCAACACGGTTTTGTGAAGGGTAGGTCGTGTCTCACAAACCTTATTGAGTTCTTCGAGAAGGTGACCAAACAGGTGGATGAGGGTAAAGCGGTTGATGTGGTGTATTTGGATTTCAGTAAAGCGTTTGATAAGGTTCCCCATGGTAGGCTATTGCAGAAAATACGGAGGCATGGGATTGAGGGTGATTTAGCGGTTTGGATCAGAAATTGGCTAGCTGTAAGAAGACAGAGGGTGGTGGTTGATGGGAAATGTTCATCCTGGAGTTCAGTTACTAGTGGTGTACCTCAAGGATCTGTTTTGGGGCCACTGCTGTTTGTCATTTTTATAAATGACCTGGATGAGGGCGTAGAAGGATGGGTTAGTAAATTTGCGGATGACACCAAAGTCGGTGGAGTTGTGGATAGTGCGGAAGGATGTTGCAGGTTACAGAGGGACATAGATAAGCTGCAGAGCTGGGCTGAGAGGTGGCAAATGGAGTTTAATGCGGAAAAGTGTGAGGTGATTCACTTTGGAAGGAGTAACAGGAATACAGAGTACTGGGCTAATGGTAAGATTCTTGGTCGTGTGGATGAGCAGAAAGATCTCGGTGTCCATGTGCATAGATCCCTGAAAGTTGCCACCCAGGTTGATAACGTTGTCAAGAAGGCGTACAGTATGTTAGGTTTTATTGGTAGAGGGATTGAGTTTCGGGGCCATGAGGTCATGTTGCAGCTGTACAAAACTCTGGTGCGGCCGCACTTGGAGTGTTGCGTACAGTTCTGGTCACCGCATTATAGGAAGGATGTGGAAGCATTGGAAAGGGTGCAGAGGAGATTTACCAGGATGTTGCCTGGTATGGAGGGAAGGTCTTATGAGGAAAGGCTGAGGG
Source organism: Rhincodon typus (assembly GCF_021869965.1). Lineage (NCBI taxonomy): Eukaryota > Metazoa > Chordata > Chondrichthyes > Orectolobiformes > Rhincodontidae > Rhincodon > Rhincodon typus. The sequence goes on along the minus strand of NC_063354.1, from coordinate 42,658,203 downwards.
TTTTGAGGCTGTTTTCGTTAGAGAGAAGAAGGTTAAGAGGTGACTTGATAGAGACATACAAGATGATCAGAGGATTAGATAGGGTGGACAGTGGGAGCCTTTTTCCTCGGATGGTGATGGCTAGCACGAGGGGACATAGCTTTAAATTGAGGGGTGATAGATATAAGACAGATGTCAGAGGTAGGTTCTTTACCCAGAGAGTAGTAAGGGCATGGAATGCCCTGCCTGCAAAAATAGTAGACTCGCCCATTTTAAGGGCATTTAAATGGTCATTGGATAAACATATGGATGATAATGGAATAGTTTAGGTTAGATGGGCTTCAGATAGGTTTCACAGGTCGGTGCAACATCGAGGGCCGAAGGGCCTGTACTGCGCTGTTATGTTCTATGTTCTATGTTATGGTGAATGGAGTGCCAAAGGCTAGAGAACTAAGATTTTGAAAGTGCAGTTGCAAATTAATCTATGGTGGCATCATCATAATGCTGCCATATTTTTTTAAATGGTGGTGACTAGTTATGCTTGCAAATGTAACAACTGTTATGCTCTGGATACTGTGAATAGCAGTGAGGTGAACATCCGAGTAATCTGTTTGTGCACTGTTGAGAGAGAGTCAAACAGTCATAGAGCCATACAGCATGGGAACAGGTCCTTTGGCCAGACTCGTCCATGCTGACCAGCTTTTCTAAACTGAACTAGTCCTATTTGCCTGCATTTGGCCCATATCCTTCGAAATCTTTCCAATCCATGTACCTGTCCAAATGTCTTAAATGTTGTAATTGTACCTGCCTCCACCACGTCCTGTGGCAGCTCATTTCATATACTCACCACCTTCTGTGTGAAAATGTTACCTCTCAGGTCCCTTCTAAATCTTTCTCCTCTCATCATAAACCCATGCCCTCTAGTTTTGGACTCCCCTACCCTGGAGAAAAGATCTTGGCTATTCACCTTGTCTGTGCCCCTCATGATTTTCTAAAAATCCCAGCCTCTGACCCTCCCAGGGAAAGAAAGTGTCAGCTTTATCCAGTCTCTCCTTATGATTCAAACCTTTCAGTCTTGGTAACATCCTGTAAATCTCTTCTGCGCCCTTTCTGGTTTGATAGCATCCTTCCTAGCAGAGTGACCAGAATTGTATGCAGTACTCCGAACGTGGCCATACCATTGTCTTGTACAGTTGTCATGTGACATCCCAACTCATGTACTCAGTGCTGTGACCAGTGAAGGCAAGGGTGCTAAACACCTTCACCACCCTGTCTGCCTGTGATGTCAAGGAATTATGTACCTGCACCCCTAGGATTCCCTGTTTGACGATATTCTCCAAGGCCCTACTATTAACTGTGTAGGCCCTGCTGTAGTTGTCTTAACAAAATGAAACCCCTTGCATTTATCTGCATCTGCCATTCCTCGATTCACTGGCCCCATTGATCAAGATTCCATTGTACACTTAGATATCCTTCTTCATTGTCCACTATACCAACAATATTGATGTCATCTGCAAACTGACTAACTATGCCTCCTATATTCTCGTCCACATCATTTATATAAATGACAAACAGCAGTGGACCCAACGCTAATCCTTGTGGTCCACACTGGCACAGGCCTCCAGAAGGAAAAGCAACCCTCTACCACCACCCTGTGTCTCTTACCATCAAGACAATTTTGTATCCAATTGGCTAGCTCTCCCTGGATCTCATATGATCTAAACTTACTAACCAGTATAAAATGCAGTACCTTGTTGAAGTCCATGTAGACGACTTCTACTGCACTTCTGCCCTCATCTATCGTCTTGGTCACCTCTTCAAAAAACCCAATCAAATTTGTCAGACATGATTTTCACGCACAAAACCATATTGACTATTCCTAATCAGTTCTTGCCTTTCCAAACGCACGTAGATCCTGTCTGTCAGAATCCCCTCCAACAACTTAGCCACCACTGACATTAGGCTAACTGGAATGTAGTTCCCTGCCTTTCCCTTACAACCTTCCTTAAATAATGGCACAACATTAGCCACCCTCCAGTCTTCTGCACCTTACCCCTGGCTGTTGATGATACAAATATTTCCGCTAGGGGCCCTGCAATTTCTTCTCTAGTTTCTTAGAATGTCCTGGGATACACTAGATCAGGTACTAAGGATTTATCTATCTTAGTGTTTTAAGACCTCCGACACCTCACTTCTCTAATGTGGACTCTTTTCAAGACATTACTATTTCTTTCCCTGAGTTCTCTAGCTTCCATGTCTTTCTCCATGGTAAACACTGACAAGAAATAGGATTTCACCCATCTCCTGTGGCTCCACAAACAGATGACCTCGCTGATCTTTAAGGGGCCCAATTCTGTCCCTAGTTACTCTTTTGCCTTTAATATACTTGTAACATCTCTTTGGATTCTCCCTTACCCTTTCTGCCAAAGCTATCTCATGTCCCCTTTTCACTGTGTTGATTTCCCTCTTAGGTGTACTCCCACACCCACTATACTCTTCAAGGGACTCACTTGATCCCAGCTGTCTATACCTGACATACGCCTCCTTTTTCTTGATCAGAGCCTCAATATCTGTCGTCATCCAGTGTTCCTTACTGCTGCCAGCTTTGTCCTTCATTCTAACAGGAACGTGCTGGCCCTGAACTCATGTTATCTTGCTTTTGAAAGCCTTCCACGTGCCAGACATCCCTTTACCTGCGAATAGCCTATCGCGATCAACTTTTGAAAGTTCCTGTCTAATACCATCAACATTAGCCTTACTTCAATTTAGAACTTCAACTTGTGGACCAGGCCTATCCTTTTCCGTAATAATTTTAAAACAAATAGAATTATGGTCACTGGTCCCAAAGTGCTCCCCGACAAACGCCTCAGTCACTTGCACTGACTTATTTCCCAAGAGGATAGAAGTTTTGCCCCTTCTCTAGAAGAGCCATCCACGTATTGATTGAGAAACTTTTCCTGAACACATTTTTCCCATCCAAACCCTCAATACTATGGCAGTCCCAGTCTGTGTTTGGAAATTTAAAATCCCCTGCTATACAACCTTATTATTCTTAAGCTATCTGCAATTGCTTTACATATTTGCTCCTCAATTTCCCACTGACTGTGGGGATCTATAGTACAGTCCCATCAAAGTGATCACCCACTTCTTATTTGTCAGTTCCACACATATAGCCTCACTAGATGATCCCTCCAGAATATCCTCTCTAAGTACTCTGTGATGTTTTCCCTAATCAAAAGCACAACTCCCCTTCCTCCCTTGCCTCCCCTTCTGTCCTTCCTGTAGCATCTATATCCTGGAACATTGAGCTGGCAATCTGCCCCTCTCTCAGCCATGTTTCCATGATATCCCAGACCCATGTTCCCATCCATGCCCTGAGTTCATCTGCCTTACCTGTCAGGCCTCTTCCATTGAAATAAACACTGTTTAATTCATCAGGCTTCCTTTGTTCCTTACCTTGCTTTTGCCTGCCTTGTCTATTTAACTTACGTACTCGCCTCGACCTTCTCTTTCGTCAGAACACCTCTTTCGTCAGATTCATCAGAGCACCGGTATAACGCTTCTTGAATGCTGAAATGGGATCGTTTTGCAATGAACTAAAACTCCTATGGGTTAATTTAATAGAGCTGTTTAAGATGATTAAAGAATTAGAGAGAGAAACCATTTTCTCTGCTCGGATGGTCAAGGGACTATTACCTTAAAATTAGACAGGGTAATGTCAGGAATCACTTTTGGAGGATATTAAGAGTTACAGAATGCTGGTAAGTGGAATTAAGATACACGCAATCTGTAACTAATTGGTGACAGAGACTTTCAAGTGCTGGATGGCTTACTCCTGCTCTGTGTTTCTTTCTTATTAAAAGAACATTTTACTTTAAGAACTAATACATGCTGAAGCTTTGCGCTTTATGTCTGTGATATAGCACTTTGCTAATAAAGTCACTTCCAAATTGTAGTATTTGATTGCGTGCACGTACACGTTTAAATGTAAGCCATTATTGTTCTGTTTCTGAACCAGACCTTTTCAAATTCAATTTTAAATCAAAATAATTCTGGTTGCCTGTTGCTTCGTTAATTTTACAATGATATCTAAATGGAAGATAATCATATTGCTGTAGCCTGCTAATGGCTTGTTTTCAGTCATGCGGGAATCTGTCATTTGGCCAGTATGTAACCTCTTGGGTCTCTTGGGACAAGCTTGTTAACTTTACCAGCAGAAACTGTATGGTAGCAGGGCACAACTAAGGACCTTTCTGAACATTCCTGTTTGAGGACCTTGACTTTCTGATATTTTATAAACCCAACTCCTCACTGTTATTGAATGCTTTTCTAAAGTTACCGGCCTGTAGTTAAAAATGTTGTCTTCTGATCATGAATTAACTTGTACTGTTTGTTTTATTTAAATAAGAACCATGTTCACAGCAGATCCTCTTCCCTTCTGATCTCCACCTTCCTCCTGGGGTAGGTATAGCACTGGTTAGATATAGAATAATGCTTCCTCTATCCTCTACCCTCACCCATCAAACATACATGGGGCAGTTATAGCACTGTTTAAATATAAAAGAACAATTCCTCTGTATTCATTCATTAAATATTGATAGAGCAGGTACAATGTAGATTAGTTGTCAACTAAAGCTTTCTTTGTGTTGTCCAAACAATGTCACCTCTTGATCTCAGAAGAATATTCTCATTGCACTATTTCTGACCCTAGCCAACTTCTGTGTTTCTTTCAGCTCGACTGATGATCTATACTTTGCAATTTGCCAACACAGATTGAGTTGTACTCACCCATTTCATCCATCAAACAAAGCAGACTGCCAGCCTCCTTCAGTTAAAATCCTGTATTTGACTCATGACCTCTTTCAGTCCCAACAGTACTTCGGTCATTGTCTGGCTGGAGCTATGCGAATGTAAACCTTAGATGGCCCTACTTCCACTGTATGTCTTATAAAGGTCAAAGTTTTGGAGCAGTTTTGTGTTTAATTTAGAAACCAGTTTCTAGGGTTTGAGCTCCTAGTTGTCTGTGTTCCTAAGATGAATTAATGTGGTCTTTACTGGCCTGCCTGTCTCCTGTTGTCCCATTTCAGGCTGATGATGGAGCTTTTTCAGTACTAACCAGTGATATGGCAGTTTTGCTTTAGTTTTAAAACAGTAAATAAATGCAATAGGGACACGTACATAAACAGCTATTTCTCCTTTCAAAATGATTATGTTTCATATTTTTCTACTCCAATACAATGAGTCTGTCATGAGTAATATTGGTGTCAGGAGAGGCAATTTACAAGCGTATTATTTCACATTAATATAGAGTTCATTCTCAAGGACTAGGTGTACAGATTTCAGAACTTAATTGCAAATGCATTGCCTATCTGATAAGTTGGCTAAATTAGTGCTGTAAATCAGCTGCAGTGATGTCTCTATGGGCAACAGAAAAACATTGAGACAGTAAACATGCCCCTTAAATAGATTTTGATGAAGAGAGCACAGAAATTCAAAAACAGTAACAGTAAAGTTGGAAGTGGGTAGTAATCTGAAAGGCATCTGAAAAGCTAGCTCAGTAGATTTGAATGAGAATTGACTATTTCAGTAGAATTACCAGTATTGTGGTCACCTCCAGTAGAGTTCAGGTCAGACCAGAACAAAACCAGCTAATGCAAGTTTAACTTGGTTAAATCTCAAATTCGTTTTGTTCTGGTCCAAACTGCTTGTTCTCTCTGTCCCTTAATCCTTGTACAGTTAGTTCATGGAAACTACCTTTTATATATCTGTAATAATCTTGTGCACTTTTACCAAACCTCCCCTCAAACGTTCTCGCTCCAAGGAAAACAACCTTATTTTCTCCATCCCAACCTTCCTTTGTGTAAGGCCATGGGATATTTAACAGTCCCTTGAAATGGGCAAGACACGCTCACAGCAATATGGCAAGCTTTCAGTGCAGTACTCGACAATGCTAGATAAGATTATGTGCTCGTGCCCTGTTATTTTGGCAAGTTGGCTATATATCTATATAATAACCACTCCACCTTTATCTAATCAATGTGGAATTTTAAAAAATTTTTTCATGGCTTGTGGGTGTCACTGGCTAGGCCAGCCTTTATTGCCCACTTCTGATTTCCCCTGAGGTAGTAGTGCTGGTGAACTGCCTCTTGAACTGCTGAAGTCCCTGTGGGGGACAATGTTGTTGGGAAGGAAGCGAGTTCTAGGATTTGGACCCAGTGTCAGTGGCAGAATGTCAATATATTTGCAAGTCAGGTTGCTGTGAGATTTGGAGGGCAATTTGCAGATGATGGTGTTCCCAAATATCTGCAGTCCTTGTTCTACTGTGGTAGAAGTCATGGTTTTGAAAGATGCTGTTGAATGAGTTTGGTTAGTTACTCCAGTGGATGCCACTGTGTTTCAGATGCTAGGAATACTGGACAATTAATGCTCTGTCTTTTGATCATCAACCAGTGATGTTTTCTAGAAAGTGTACACTTGGATATTGGGTGATGGCAGAAAGTAGCTTGACAGTGTTGAATCTACTGGGTGAGGACAGGGAGGGTGCTGGTCATGCTGTACCTCACCATTCTGATATTGTTTGTGTGGAACATTTTTGCTGAAGAACATCTGCATCTTTAGCAAGGGCCATCACGTTCAGCAACTGGATGGATGAAGTAGGATGACAATTGGTGAGGAGTTTTTGATCAGAACTAAGATTCGACGCAAGAGTTTTCTCCCTTTTTGTGACAGGTTTGTTGTGTTGATAGTTTGATTGGATCCTTTACTTGTTTGTCTGCACACAGAAAGAGTTCATAAAACTCCACCAGTTAAACCGACAGATCTTTTTAATCCATATCCCACAATACTGTCTTTTTGTTTGATGCTTCTTATGCAGCACATTCTCTTAAAGCACGCTTTTGAAATCCCTTGAAAAATGTCCACCTGGGTGATTTTATAAGTGAATGACTAATTCAGGCATTAACACATGCAGCACACCTTCCAGTGAGGTCAGGATGGGCTGGCATTGAACCTGCAATTTACCTGGTTGAGTGGAGTGTGGTACCAGCTATGCATTTCAGACAAAACTTACTCAAATCTGATCTGTGAGCATAAAGACATTGAACGTCTAGATGTAATTCATTAGACTCATTCCGAGATATTTTCATCTGTGCAATTAGTGGGAGGCTATTTACCAGGTCCTCTTGTACTGTTTTTGTAAAGCTTTAACTGTTCATTGAATATTTATTAAGCTCACACTAAGGTGTTTCAATTTGTAGTAGGGAGCTCCCAAGTGTTTGACCAGGAATGCAATTGCTTTGAGACATTCCTTTTGATCTCAGTTTTTGCCAACTCAAACTCTAGGTTCTATTGCTGCCATATGTTGTGGAAGCCCTGACAACTCACGATTCAAGTATATTGCATTTGCTGAAGTAATTAGTTGCTGACTTAGAACTTCTGAGCAAATCCTTTTATACCACATACATCTGGCAGGTTTTGCGAATAGCCATTTTGTTTTGCTGAATATTTTCTATTGAAAGGCCAGCTGATTTTCACTTACTCAGAAAGTTGGAAAAAATAATCAAACCTTAACGCTTCATCTGTTACAAGGGTGGGGGAATCTTCCACTTCTCTGGAATGTTGGGTTTCCTTTGCTTTTTGCCTCTCGTACTAGAACTCTATATTGAGCCCTAATATTATAATCCAGGCTGATGTAGTAATGCAGTATTGAGAGAGTGCTGCATGTCCAGAGGGAAAATCTTTGTTTTAACTTAAACCCAAGTGTATACCTGTCAGCTGGGGTGGTTGTCAAAGATGGCCTCGTGGTATTGTTGTGGGACTCGTAATGCAGGGACTAGGTAGTGTCCTCGGGACCTGTGTTCAAATCCATTCATATCACATAGTGGAATTTGAATTCAATAAAAATCTGTAATTAAAAGTCAGATGGTCTCCATGAAGCTACAGTTGTTTGTTGTTAAATCCCATCTGGTTCACATATGTCCTTTAAAAAAGGAAGCTGTCCTCTTTAGCTTGCCTGATCTACATGTGATTCCAGAACCACAGCAAAATGAATGATTCTTAATTGCCCTCTGAAATAGTCTAACAAACTATTCAGTTGGATTGGTGCTAGTCAAGTGGCTGGTTCATCCTGCAAGGTGTCAAACTGAGTGTTTTTGGAGCTGAATTCATCCAGGTAAATGGGTAGTATTTCATCAGATTCCTGACTGGTGCCTTGTGGAAAGGCTTTGGGGAGTCAGGAAGTGGGTTGCTGGGTGAAAGAGTCTTAGCCTCTGACTTGCTACTATAGCCACAGTTCGTATTTAACAAATAAAAACTGAGAGAACTGCAGATACTGTAAATCAGAAACGGAAGCAGAAATCTCTGGAATAGCTCTGCAGGCCTGGTAACATCTGTGGAAAGAAATCAGAGTTAGTGTTTCGGGTCGAGTGACCCTTCCTCAGAATATCTTATTTGCCAGTCCAGTCCAGTTTCTGGTCAATGGTAACTCCTGTTCCTAATCTTACTGTCTGACAAAGTAATTAACAGTACTGCTCACATGACAAAGTTGGGTTTATGCAATATAAAGCATAAGATGTCAACTTGCTTTATTTTGGTCTGGCTTCCCCACTAATAATTGGCTTAATTGGTATTTTGTGAATTGTGCACTGATGTGTTGTGGTTGAGTTCAATTTGCTGAAGTGCAATCTGGCGACGAAAAGAAAATTGCAATCAACAGAACTGTACTGATGTTAGCAGTATCTGTGTCGTGACATCACGTTATGGGGAATTCTGAGTACTGCTTCCAAGGTGCAGAACCTTTGTTTAACACACATAAACTGGAAACCCAAATTTAAAAAAAAAAGTCCGCATAATTTGGGGGAAAAAAAACTGAAAGAACTGTGGATACTGTAAATCAGGAACAAAAACAGAAGTTGCTGGAAAAGCTCAGCAGGTCTGGCAGCATGTGTGAAGAAAAAAAAATCAGAGTTAACGTTTTGGGTCCGATTACCCTTCCTTAGAACTGATGGTAGCTGGGAAAACATCGGTTTATATGCAGAAAATTTTGGGAGGGGAGAGGGAGTAAATGATATGATAGAGCCTGAAGAGAGAGAAGAGCAGTTGGATAGACAAAGGAGTTGATAACGATCTGGCTAGGAGAGTGAATAACTGTTAATGGGGACTGTTAGTGACTAACAATAGGTAGTGTGTAATGGCAAGCTGTGTGATAACAAGGCCTGGTGTGTGGGGTATGGGGCTAGGACATGGGAAAGGTTAGGCCCTAAAATTATTGACCTCGATATTAAGTCCAGAGGGCTGCATGGTCCCCAAACGGAAAATGAGGTGCTGCTCTTCCAGTTTGTGCTGAGCTTCGCTGGAACATTGCAGCAAGCCAGAGACAGAAATGTTGGCCAGGGAACAGGGTGGTGTGTTAAAGTGGCAGCCAACAGTTAGCTCAGGGTCTTTTTTAAGAGCAGAATGTAGATGTTCTGCGAAGTGGTCACCCAGTCTAAGCTTCGTTTCCCCAATGTAGAGGAGACCACATTGTAAGCAGTGAATGCAATAGACTAGATTATGGGAAGTGCAGGTGAAGTGTTGCTTCATCTGGGAGGTATGTTTGGGCCCTTGGATAGTGGGGAGGGAGGAGGCAAATGGGCAGGTGTTGCACCTTCGCCAGTTGCAGGGGAAGGTGCTGTAGGGCTGTGGGGGAGTGTTGGGGGTGAAGGAAGAGTGGACCAGGGTGTCCCGGAGGAAACAGTCCCTGCAGAAGGCGGACAAGGGAGGGGAAGGGAATATATGTCTGGTGGTTGCATCTCGCTAGAGGTGGCTGAAATGGCATCTGATGATCTTCTGGATGTGGATGCTGGTGGGATGGTAGGTAAGGACAAGGGGAACAATTTTGGACCTGTGTAGGAGGCCAATCCAAATCTAAAAGGGAGCTTAAGATTTTGATTGTGACTTTTTTCCAGAAACGGTGCACTGGGTACTGACCTTGCTGCTTTCAATTGACTATTTCCCATGTTTGTTTAGTGAATAATTCCCTGTGTTGCTAATAGTTCTCGGTGTGTTGCTGCATGAAATTATTCACTCAGTGCAGTTGCATTCTATAGCTCTGTATCTTGCTGTCATTTTGAAGTCAATGGAGTAGATCTTTGACTTTCAAGCAGCTTACCTTACTGATTTTGATTTGTTTCTTCCAATGTTTTTGTTGTACGTTGTAATTTTAATCTGCTTTATTCAATTTTACATTCCCCAATAGAAATTAACCTGAGCAGTCAGGTAGCACTACGGTCTTCACCAGGATGCCATAGTGCTGATAGAAGGTCCTCTGTCACAAGCCACACCAATGTGAAGTTCACAATTTCTGTTCTATGGCAGGATAAAGCTTATAAAACCAGCATGTAATGAGAGAGGATACAACAACTTTGAAATAAATAATTATTGAGGTAACAAGAATGCTAAGAAACTGACATTTATTGTCTGTCCTGGTTGATTATGATAATAAGAGTGAACCATCTTTTTGAACTCGTACAAAGTATCTTGTGAAGGGTGACCTTGTAGAGGTTTATAAAATCATGAGGGCCATGGATAGGGTGAATAGCCAAGGTCTTTTTCCCAAGGTAGGGGAGTCCAAAACTAGAGGGCGTGGGTTTAAGATGAGAGGGAAAAGATTTAAAAAGGACCTGAGGTAACTTTCTCACGCAGAGGATGGTGCATGTATAGAACGATCTACCAGAAGAATTGGTGGAGGTGGGTACAGTTACGACATTTAAGAGTATCTGGATGAGTACATGAATAGGAAGGGTTCAGAGGATATGGGCCAAATGCTGGCAAATGGGACTAGATCAGTTTTTAGGATATCTGGTCAGCATGGATGATTTGGACCAAAGGGTCAGTTTCTGTGCTATATAGCTCTATGACTGTAGTGTCAGTTCTCCCGTAGTTCTATTAGATAGGCAGTTCAAGGATTTTGACTCGGTGACAGTGAAATAATGATGATTTATGCCTAAGTCAGAGAAGTATTGTGACTTGGAGGGAAACATGGTGTTTCCATGCAACTACTTGTCCTTGTTATTCCATGTGGTGGAGCTTGCAGGTTTGGGAGGGTTGACAATCAAAGTTCTACGCACAGATTAAAGTTGGCAGGCCTCTAGCAGTAATGTGTGGGGTCTCACCTGATGTATATGATGAAGAAAATAAGCCACTGGTGAATAAATAATGTGATGCTGCACCAACAGAATCCATCTTAATTAGTGCTTATTCTAATGTGTTTTCAGAGCCACACCGATCCATGGGTTTCTGGATGACTATGCATTCATTATACGGGGCCTGATAGACCTGTATGAAGCTTCCTTTGATGAGCAGTGGTTGGAATGGGCTGTAAAGCTCCAGCAAATACAGGATACCTTGTTCTGGGATGCTAAAGGATTTGCCTACTTCTCTGATGATGCCCAAGATCCATCAGTGCTAATTCGCCTCAAAGAAAGTGAGTATTTCATATTTAAAGAATTTTATTTGCTTTTTATCATCTCTGATGGAATACTGTTCCCTTCTGTTGTTGTCCACCTTCAAAGATAGTTGATGGAGCACTTTGGATTGTCAAAGTCTTTGATAAACATCAATTGCATCACAATTCACTTACTGCAAATCTGTTGAAGAGTGCTTCACTATATTTTCTAAATTTATCTGGAAGGAAGAAACTTGAATTTACAAAACATCTTTCTTGACCACAGGATATTTCAATATGGCTTCTAGCCAATGAAGTACTTTAGAAATGTTGTCACAGTTGATTATGAAATTGTGTCAGCACTATTGCTCAAAGCACGCTGCAACAAACAATGATGAGATAACGACGTGTTAGTCTGTTTTAATGATGTTTTGTTGAGGGACAAATATTTGCAGGAGTGGGTTGGGGTGGTTGGGGAGCTACCCTGTTGTTCTTCAGAATGGTTCTGTAGTTTCTTTTATTGCCATGTATGAGGGTAGACCCAGCCTTGGTTAATGTCTTGTACAATAGATGACACCTCTGAAAGCGCAGCTATCCTTTGGTTGAATGTCTACATGGATGATGTGTTTATGTGGGTTTTCAGTCGCACTCCTCGTTTTTCAGACTTAGCAGCAATAGTTCCAAAACTGAGCCATGTCTGACACGTGCTAGTATAACTTTGATAGAATTGCAATCCTAATACAGTCATTTGGGATATGATGACCGCTATTGGCAGTTTTCTGCACATTCAGCACACAGTTGGAGATCAGTGCACAGAGGAATATATTACGTGCTAGAGTTCAGCCTCATGAGAATGCTTACACAAGTGTAAAAATAGCTTGTTGCTCTGGCCTAAGCCGGGAGCTGGAAGCGATCTGAATTCTAATTGTCTTTTCCGTAGTTTATTTGTCAGACTTGCATTCTAAAACATTTTTTAGTCTTGGGTTGTTTTCTCAAATGTGACTGATGCTCAGGCTTTCTAAAGGATGGAAACAAGGGCCTCAAATTTCTGAAGAAGTTCTGAAGTTCTACAGTTCTGAAGAAGGGTTTCTGGATCTGAAACATTAACTCTGCTTTCTCTCCACAGATGATGCCAGACACACTAAGCTTTTCCAGTAATTTTTGCTTTTGCCTTAAATTCACTAAATGAGAAAGAAATCTAAGTTGCCTAGCTTTGTGACCTTCAGCACACATGGATTTCTCAGGCTGATCTGATTGAAATTCATGAAATGTTTAAGCAAATAGATTTTGTTGGTATAGATAATTCATTTCAGTGAAGCAAGTTATGGAGGACCATGATGACCATCTCAAATTGTATAAACCAGAAATCGTTTAGATGTCAGCTGTTGGCTCTATTTTTTTCTGCAAAATCATGGAACAGACCGCCAGCTTGCAGATGAAATAAAATGTAAAAAATGCTTAGCTGATGTATTATCTGTGGAGAGAGAAAAGAGGATTAATGTTTCAGGTGGATGATTTTTCATCAGAACAAATGATTGACCTGAACTGGAAACTTTGTCTCTGTCCACAGATGGCGCTTGACCTGCTAAGTATATCTAATTTCTATTTTTGTTTCCAGTCTCCACCATTGAGAGGCATTTTGGTTCTGTGTTAGTAAGGGGCCTTAATTCACTGAATTTCTTCAACTTATTTTTAGAAGAGTAGGGAGTTCTTCTGGTGTTCTGCTCACATTTGTCACTCAGACAGCAACTAAAGCAGATGGTCTGCCATTTATCTCATTGTTGGGGCTCTTGCTGTTCACAAATTCGTTGTCATGACTATCTGTGCAATACATGACTGCACTTGAACATGATAGTAATTCAATAGTAATGATTGTGATGTGCTTTAGGGAGTCCAAAGGATGTGATTGTCACAAACTGAATGTGAGTTAGTTCTTCCTTTTGTGGTTATAACATGTCTTTAGACATTAATGAACCTGCCCTCATCAGTCTCCTGAGAATGAGGATCGAGATGTAAGTGTGCAGCGTAGAGTAGCAGAAATCCAAATGAATGGTTGTACCTCAGGAACAGTTTGGCTTAATTTCCTTATCCCAAATAAATGAGGACAAGAATGGACACTGGCTCTGTAAGATTAATTGTCTCAAGTTGTTCAGATGTGTCAGCAGTAAAGGGAAATAAGTTGGGTACATGAGAGAGTTGTTCTCTACATCCATCATGATTATTCGTTGGTGCCAAAGTTTTATGCTGTCGTGCCTCAGGTGTTCAGGTCCATTTCCTGTATTAGGGACTTATTTTGCCAGTACAATCAAGGTTTTAACGTTACAATTCGTTTGTAACCTGTGTCTTACCCGCTGCGAATCCACATACCTCTGGCCTTATTGGTCACCACTGACTTCCTTTATCATATGCATATCAACTTCAAAATTGGATTGCTGAATTCATGACAGTAAAATTCAAGACTGATGTAAAATCAGCTTCAGAGTTTGATTTGTTTATTTGATTGCAGGAGATTAAAGTATTCATCCTTGTGTTTTATTTTAAATCATTTCTCTTCACCTAAATACCCTTGGATTGGGGGAGAAAAATATCAGCAAGGTGTCTCAGCACATCATAGAATGCAGGTCTCTAAAATTATATGGGTAGATGCAGGGATACTGTTTTTCTGGGGATACTATTTGAGCCTCAAGGACTCAACATAGAGTTCAGTAACTTGAGAGCCTGATTCCGTCATAGAATCATTGTTTCCACACTATAGGGATTCTATGAGTCCAAACTGCCCCTCAGAACATCCCACCCAGGCCCATCCCTCATAACCCACCTAATCTACACATCCCTGAACACTATAGGCAATTTAGCATGGCCATTCTACCTAGATTGCACATCTTTTGACTGTGGGAAGAAACTGGGGCACCTGGAGGAAACCCTCGCAGACACTGGGAGAATGTGCAAACTCCTCACCGACACCTTCCGTGGTTTTTACCCACCCTGACATTGTGGTCCTGTCATGTCATGTGCTGCATAGCCTCCCATTCCCTGCTACTCTTAGCTCTCATTATCGCTTATTCACCTTCTCTTCTGCCTTGGCCTACTATCAATAATCCCTTCGTCTACGTACCCTTTTCATGTCTCTCTGTCTCTGTCTCTATCCCTCTGGGCTCCCCACCCACCACCTCTTCAGCTGCTGTCAGTTCTGATGAAGAGTCACCAGTTTCGAAATGTGAACTCTGCTTTCTCCCCACAGGTATTGCCAGACCTGCTAAGTTCCTCCAGCAGTTTCTGTTTTTATTTCAGATCTCGAGCAACCTGCAGATCTCTTTTTTTGTACTATTTCTTCTGATTGTGTGAGTGCAGAACCAGATTGTGTAATTGTAAAACTATAGGTAGGCCATTTATGTTTGATACCAAGAAGCACCTCTTAGAGTCATACAGCATGGAAATAGATCCTTCGGTCCAGTTCGTCCACGCTGATCAGATAATCCATACTGACGTAATCAGCATTTGACCTGTATCCCTCTACACACTTCCTTTTCATGTACCCATCCAAATGCCTTTTAAATGTTGTGATCGTATCTGCCTCTACCACTTCCACTGGCAGCTCATTCCATATACGCATCACCCTCTATTATGCCCTCTACTTTTGGACTTAACCACCCTCGGAAAAAGACCTTGGCTATTCACCCTATCCATGCCTATCATTATTTTACAAAGCTCTATAAGGTCACCCCTCAGCCTCTGACACTCCAGCGAAGAAAGCCCAGCCTATTCAGCCACTCCCTATAACTCTCCAGTCTTGGGAACACATTTGTAGATCTTTTCTGTACCCTCTCATGTTTAACAATGTCCTTACTATGCCAGGGCAATCATAATTGTATGCAGTATTCTAAAAGCGGCCTCACCAATGTCTTGTAGAGCTGCAATATGACATCCCAACTTCAAAACTCAATGTTCTGACCGATGAAGGTAAGTGTGCCAAATGCCGCCTTCACTATCCTGTCTACCTGTAACGCCACTTTCAAGGAACTGTCAACCTGCACCCCTAGGTCCCTTTGTTCAACAACACTCCCCGGGGTCTTACCATTAACTGTGCGAGTCCTGCCTTGGTTTTCCTTACCAAAATGCAACACTTTGCATTTAACTAAATTGAACTCTATCTGCCATTTCTCGGCCCTTTTGGTCCATCTCATCAAGATCTTGTGCTGTGAGATAACCTTCTTCACTGTCCACTATATCGCCAATTTTGGTGTCATCCACAAACTTATAACCATACCTTCTATATTCTTATCCAAATCATTGATATAAATAACGAACAACAGTGGACCCAGCACTGATCCTTGTGGTACACTACTGGTTACAAGCCTCCAGTCTGAAAAACAACCCTCTACCACCACCCTCTGTTTTCTGCCATCAAGCCAATTTTGTATCCAATTAGCTATTTCTTCCTGGATCCCATGTAATCTAACCTTACCAACCAGTCTACCGTGTGGAACTTTGTTGAAAGCCTTGCTAAAGTCCGTGTAAACAATGTCTGCTGCTCTGCCTTCATCTGTCATCTTGGTAACCTCTTCAAACATCCCAATCAAATTTGTGAGACACTAATTCCCATGCACAAAACCATACTGACTACCCCTAATCGTCCTTGCCTTTCCAAATGCTCTATAAATCCTATCTCAGAAAATTTACACACCACACTCAGCAGGACAATTAACAAGAAATACAAAAGTAAAAGAAAACAACATTTACACTGTATGAGAGGATAGTGCAAATTGCTTGACAAGTCAATTCTGATTTCTAGTGATGTTACCAAGAAGAATGCACCAGTTTATGACAGCTGTCAATTAACTGACAAGTTTTGTTTAAATGTTAAACAAGACAGAAAGATACTGATTGGTGAAGGCAATTACCAGAGAAAATGACTTTTACCTAACTAACTGAAACAGGTACATGTGTGCATGTAATTTCTGTTGTCAAGGAACCCAGGTGTGTATATTAAGAAGTATAACTTCCAGTACACGCTAGTGCACCATATTGCCAGCTCGACTGACAGTACTAAATTGATTGTCAGAATAATTATTCTTCTTTCATACAGTATAAATGATTTTGATTTACCTTTTGTTGATATGATTTTACCTTTTTGTTATTTCTTCTGAGTAGTACTGATAAGTACAACATGAAAAACTTAGAGAAAAAGTTCTTTTCAACAATATTCCAGTGTCCTTTGTTTCAGTATTCAAGACATATTTCTTAATATTCTGCAAAATACTTGGGGGGAGGGGGTGTGGAATTGGATCACATCACTTGACCACTTTGGTCATCTTCATCATGTAATTTAGACTACAGCACCAACGTCAGTCATGGCTTCTGTTATTCAATGATCACTTGCCATAGAAGACAAAACTGTAACTATTCTCTCCAAGTCCAGCAAGTGCCGAGTCTCGCATGCAGCATGCCTCATACATAGTCTTGAATCTGAAGGGACATTTTACTCACTTGTGGAGAACCTGATTGGGAAGGGGAACTTAATTCTGGTGAGCTGACGTTTTAATGAACATTCATAACATGCTTGCAGATAAGAAAGCTCAATTCCACTTTTAAAGTTCTGAGAACTTAATTGAAACTTTGATCCTGTCATTGGCAACCTGATATTTGACCTGTCACACAATTTAGTTCTCCTGCCCATCTTGTTTTCTGCTCTCAGGATCAGTATAAGAACTAGTCAATAGAGCATGCTTGTGGAGAGGAGGTGGTGGTGACCCTCCCCCTCAGTCAGAAGGTCAGGGTTCAAGTCACACCAAGCTATAGAGGTTTGTAATGATGATCCTGAACAGGTTGATTAGAAAGTAACTGTAATCCCGCTGCATTTTTCTGAGCCTGTGATTGGTCTGTTGGGAGATTTGACCCAGTTTGTATCTTGCATCTCAGAGATGGGGAGTCAGCCGTGGAGTGAAGCTGCAGTCACTACTTGCTGCCGACAGCGGGGGATTAGAGAGTATGAGGTAGCAATACTAAAGAAAAAAATGCTAAATGTTGCTGGTGTTTTGGCGAAGTATCCGGTGAAGTATGTTTGAAATTCTGAGATGACTCATTTATTCAGCAGTTGTCGATAGGTTGCTAATTGAAGTGTTAGCCACGAAATGCTGTACCACCCCACCAGTGATCATTAGCAAGCAATCCGATTATCAACCAACATGGGCCTCTTGTAGTGAAGTGGTAGTGTCCCTACCTCTGTGTCAGGATACCAGGGTTCAAGTCCCACCCTCTCTAGAGGTGTGTAATAACACCTCTGAACAGGTTGATCTAAACAGAAATGCTAGTAGCCTAGCACATCTTTCTGCTCCACTAGAAAGATGCCACCTTGCACTAGATACAGGCTAACTGAGCTTTGCAGCTTAATGCCACATCAGAAGCTCTTACAGGACAGACTATTCAATGAGTATCAGCATATGTCCGTTAAAGTGAGGCATAACTCCTCAATTCCTGAGGCCATTTTTGAGGAAAAACAAGGAATTTTACAGTACTTCTTTGTTTATATGCTGAATGGTTTTGAGACATTTTTGCTTGATATGTTTTGTTTGGTATATTGTCTCACACATCTTCCTTGGAGAATGATGTGGAATGCTGTAAGTTTTTTTTAAGCCTCATTAGCAATCTGCTTTCAGTTGTATGAACACTGCTGTGACTGGTAAGTCCTGGAGTGGGACTTGAACCTGGTAACTTTTGACTCAAAGGCAGATGTGCTACGAATAAAAATAATTTGGGTCCACAGAAATGATAACACATCAGCAGGGGCAGATTGGTTGTCACCATGTTGTACAGTTTGTGGGAGCTTGCTATGTACATATTGGCAACTGTTTGACTGGGCTTCATTTCACTCGGTATGAAGTGCTGCTGCCAAACCCTGGGTATAGGATAAGGTGCTATGTAAATGCAAGCTTTTCTCCCCCCTCTCTCCAGATGCCACTAGACGCACTGAGTTTCTCCAGCTCTTTGGTTTTGTCATTGAACTATTTCACTGCTTGCAGAGAAGTGGAGTTACTTGTCATTGTTATGACCTTTGTAGTTCAGTTTCAGTTCAAATGATAGAAGGGCAAGGTTTTTAGAAACGTGTTTAATTTTTAATATTTTTAAATAGACCAGGATGGTGCGGAACCCAGTGGCAATGCAGTAGCTGCTTCCAATCTTGTGCGCCTGGCAAATTTCGCCAACCGACCAGACTGGAGTGATAGGTCAAGACAGCTCGTGGCAGCATTTACAAAACTGTTGGATAGTATGCCCATCGCACTGCCGGAAATGGTAACTGCCCTGATGGTACAACATTACCCACTGAAACAGGTAGGTTTCAACATTACTTTTGCTTAACATTACTTAAACATTACAACATTGTGCTGTTAAAAATATAGAATCAATTACAGCTGAAGTGTACGGGCTCAGTTGGAACTGTTAGTAGAACATTAGCTGGTAATGAATTGAGAAGGATTATTTAGATGATTAATTTGAGATGATGACATTTGATAAAGTAGTGAATTACAATTAGGTTTATTGTCACATGTACTCATGTGAGTACCGTATGTAACATGCTATTTGAACAGGGTCTGCAAAGGAGAGGTCTTCTCAAAGGACCTGCCTTTTGATCATCATTTCATTGAGTTTTTGTTCACTGCCCCATGTGGCCAATGTCAGTTTGATCCTAGATCCAAATACTTTTTCAAGTTGGCTCTCCAGTGACCAGTACATTCATTGCCTGATGTGATAGCTAGCCTTTTAAAGTAAAGACCTTAAATTTCTTGGTCTGGAATGTGTAAGTTCATTTCAGCTGGACTGGAGATTTGAGCTGCACTAATTTGGCCTCTATGACTGCGCCGAGCAGTGTACGATGGTGATCAGTGCTGGGACCCTTGCTGTTTGTTATCTTAATTAATGACTTGGATGTGAATGTAGTAGGAATACATACTAAGTTTGCAGATGATAAGAAAATTGGTTAGTTGATCGTGGGGAAAATGACCTCAGGCTACAGTCTGATATTGATCAGTTGGTAAATTGGGCAGAGAAATGGCAGGTGGAATTTAGTCCTTAAATGTGAGGTGATGCATTTTGGGAGATATATATGAGTAGGATCTACACAAAGAGTGATAGGTCCCTAGGGCATATTAAGAAACAAAGGGACCTTGGTGTACAGGTCCATAGATCCCTGGAGATGTCAGTGCAAGCAGACAGGGTGGTGAAGACGACATACAGATACTTGCCTTCATTAGTTGCAGCATCAAATATAGGGCAGAAAAGCCGTACTGCAACTTCATAGAGCGTTGGTTAGACCACAAATAGAATATTGTGTGCAGTTTTGGTTATCGGAAGCACTGGAGAGAGTGCAGTAGAGATTCACCAGGATGTTGTCTGAAATGAAAAGTCTTGGCTATGAGGAGAGACTGGATTGGCTGGGTTTGTTTTTCTTGGAACAGAAGAGGCTCAGGGGATATCTGACTAAGGTATACAAATCCATGAGAACAATAGACAGGGTAGGGTGTGAGAATCTTCTCCCCATGGCAGATGTGTCTAAGACCAGAAGGCGTAAATTCTAAGTGAGGAGTAAGTGGTTTAAAGGAGATCTGAGGAACAGTTTTTTTTCACCCAGAGGGTGGTAGGTATTTGGATTATATTGCTTGAGAGGATGGTGGAGGTAGGTACCCTCGCAACATTTAGGGAGCATCTGGATAAGCACTTAAAATGCCAGGGCGCAGCGGGCTATGGACCATGTGCGGGTAAATGGGATTAGTATAGTTTGGTGTTTGTTGGTAAGATCAACATAGTGGGCTGAAGGGACTATTTCCATGATGTATGACTCTGATTTGGGGATGGTGGGATCCAAAATGAGCCAGGATTTCTGCTTTAGGTCATTGACCAGGGACAGCTACTGCTGGGTTGTGCAAGGGTGATGGACAGATTCAGCTCAGCTATGGCATCCTCCACTTTCAGTGTCCAGAGTATCTTGATTTAAAAATTCTCAGTCTAGTGTTCAAATCTCTGTATGGCCTCATCCTTATCATTTTTCTGACCTTCCCCTGGCATGGAACCACCGAAACCTCTCTCCCTTGAACAGTGTCCTCTTATGCAGGAAAGCTGACGTTTCGGGCCTAGACCCTTCTTCAGAATTCGGAATGATTTCTGAAGAAGGG
>NC_063354.1:42615461-42637235 GCF_021869965.1 Rhincodon typus | reverse complement strand
GAATTCTGAAGAAGGGTCTAGGCCCGAAACGTCAGCTTTCCTGCTCCTCTGATGCTGCTTGGCCTGCTGTGTTCATCCAGCTCTACACCTTGTTATCTCAGATTCTCCAGCATCTGCAGTTCCATTTATCTCCTCTTACGCACACTGTTTGCCTTGCCGTTGGCTGCCATGTGTTCAGCTTTCCAGGCTGTAAGGCTCTGACGTTTCCCTGCTAAAACTGTCTGCTCTTCTCGGACTGTAACCTCCCCCCTCCGGTGATCGAAAGTACCCTCAACTGCATCTCTGGCGTTTCCAGCACCTCTGCCCTCACATCCTCTCCCCCCCAACAAAAATAAAGATAGAATCCTCCTGGTCCTTTCATATCACCCCACTGACCTCCGCATCCAACATATCATTCTCCGCCACTTCCACCACCTACAGTCCAATCCCATGACCAAAGATATATTTCCCTCCCCACCCCTATCTGCCTTTGGTAGGGACCGCTGTCTCCGTGAGTCCCTCAACCTTATCCTCATCTGCTCCACACTCCCCACTAACCCCACCACCCCCAGCACCTTTAATTGCAACCGCAGGAAGTGCTACACCTGCCCCCATACTCCCCCTCACCTCAATTCAAGGCACAAAACAAACCTTCAATATCAGACGGGGGTTCACTTGCACATCCGTCAACTTAGTCAACTGCATCCGCTGCTTCCGATGTGGCCTCCTGTACATCGGTGAGTCCAAGTGGAGACTCAGAGACTGTTTTGTAGAGCATCTGCGCTCTGTACATGATAAATGACAACACCTTCCTGTCGCGAACCATTTCGGCTCCCCCTCCCACTCTCTAGGTGACATGTCCATCCTGGGCCTCCTCCAGTGTCACAATGACACCACCCGCAAACTGGAGGAGCAGCACCTCATATTCCACCTCTGGAGCCTACAGCCCAATGGCCTCAACGTGGATTTCACCAGTTTTAAAATCTCCCCACCCCTGGCCTCATCCCATGACCAACCCTCCCTCTCATCCCCGCCTCCTTGACCTGACAACTGGTCCATCTTCTCTCCCACCTATCCACCCCTCCCACCTCACTGACCAATCCCCACCACTGCCTACCTGCACTCACCTATCACCACCCCACCTACCTTCCCCAGCTCCACCCCTCCTCTCCCTTCCCCCTCCCCATTTCTGAAGAAGGGTCCCAACCTGAAACGTCGACTTTCCTACTCCTTTGCTGCTGCCTGGCCTGCTGTGTTCCTCCAGCTGTACACTGTGTTGTATCTGACGCCAGCATCTGCAGTTCTTGCTATCTCTCTGTCTCCTTTAAGATCCTCCATAAAATATACTTACTTGTATCACTGTTTGTTCACCGATCTTAATGTCTCCTGTTTTGTATCAATATCAGTCTTTGTCTCAATATACTGTGAATCACCTTTGTTAAAGGTGCTACATAAGTACAACTTGTTGTTGTTGTGCCTTTCTTCACTGGCAGAATGTTAAATTCCAGCTCCACACATCCTCTTGGCAAATTCCCTTTGACAAGTGTATCAAGTGCATTGTGTGTTGGCTTGAAAGGCGATATTGGTTGTGTACAATTTCCATCCAAATAATGATATGGAAAGGTCAGCATTACAGAAGACAGTCCTCCTTCCAGAATGATATCTTCATTGTGCTGATAAAACAAGTATATCCAGCTACTGCCCGGGCAGAATGCCTTGGAACATTGTCACTGTGTGAAATATGTTTGTTGCAAGTGGGTGGAGGGAATGGGTTTACAATCCAGTACTGGATGTGATTGACACCTTGTGTCTACCACTGATACATCAGAAGTCAGAAGTCAGAAGTGAGAAGTGATGATGAATAAAATGAGAAGAGAAGGGGTGCTCCTGATATTAGACAACAAAAAATGACCTGTCAAATGCCTGGTTCCCTGGGGACTTTACAGAGTGGCTGACATTCCCCGATAAGAGTAGCTCTCGTAATGATCCGTTTTTTTAACAATACAACTCTCATTCTGTTCTGTCGAATGTCTTCCTTCAGTGACAACATTGTAGTTTGCAGAGGTTAAAAAATAGAATTGATTTTTGCCAGAACCAGGAATCCAAACTGGTTTCTGTCTACTTGAAAACTAGCCAGAAAGATTTGAAAAAAGCTCAGTCTCTCCAATTAAGTTGAAATGACGTCCTTTTTCTTGTTGATACACTTTTTGTTCTCCTTTTTGGTCCATTCATTTCACAGAATCATAGAATCCCTACAGCGTGGAAACAGGCCCTTTGGCCCAACCAGTCCACACTGAACCTCAGAGCATCCCATCCAGACCCATCCCTCTATAGACCACCTAATCTATACATCCCTGAACACTACGGACAATTTAGCATGGCCAATCTGCCTAGCCTGCACATCTTTGGACTGTGGGAAGAAACTGGAGCACTCGGAAGAAACCCATCCATACGCTGGGAGAATGTGCAAACTCCACACAGACAGTTGCCGGAGGATGGAATCAAACCCATGTCCCTGGCGTTGTGAGGCAGCAGTGCTAACCACTGTGCCGCCTAGAGACTTGTCTGTGGCTTCTCAATAAAAAATTAACTCACTGGAAACAAGCAGGTTAATTGTAAGTTTAAATAGTAGTGAGCAATCTATGCAAATCTGTCCTTTGAATGAAACATTAAACTGAGACTCCATTCGCTCTTTCAGGTGAATTTGAAGTGCATGAGGTTGCCCCTTGAGCAACCTTTGTAAAGACCTTTTTTTTATTTTTCTGTAGTTTTGACTGAAGTGGGAAAAAGGACCCTTTGGCAGCAAACAATTGAGGAAGGGATTGCTGTACTTGTTTGTTTTTAAAAAGTTATTGCAACTTATTGAAAGCTGTGTTAACACTGATGCTTTGTTCAAGCAGTGGGAGAGGCATCTTGTAGACGGCTGGCAGCAAGGATGTGTACAAAGTAGGATTTGGCTAACAAGGAATTGCTTATTTGCTTGTGACCAATTGTGGTGTCAAAGGCCGTCAGCCTGTCAATAATCTGATTCACTGTTGGGTTGCTGAACAGCTTGTGGGTGTGAATGATACTGGCATAAGCCTTCAGACTGCTGCAAGAGCAGATAGTGTCATTCTCTCCAATAAAATACCTTAAGCTAGAAGAAAGATAACTATAGTAAGCTGTAGTCTTTAACCAGCAATTTTAACCAGTGTACCAACCATCTGTGAAGAAGTGAAAAGAATTTGAAGAGCAAAAGAATCATCTCAGTGAACCCTGTGAACTTAAGCCATTGAACTGCTTTTCCAGTTTTCTTTCCCTCCATCCATAACACCAATTTTTATTTTTTACCACTGCCTGTGTCTGTCTATGAGTAAGGGGGGTTTTAGAAGAGGGGGTTAGAGATTTAACTGGTAATTGTATCTTGTTAGTTTTTTATCTGTAGATGGAATATTTGTAGTAAATAGTAGTTCTCGTGAAGTACAGAAATTTGATTTTGGTTTTCTCTAAGCCTTGGCTGTCTGCTAGGCAAATTGAGACCTTGTGTACTTTGATAAATTTTCTAACGTTTGTGATGTCTCAGTGATTAGTACTGCTGCCTCACAACGCCAGGGACCTGGATTTGATTCCACCACTGGGCAACGGTATGGCATTTGCATGCTTTCCCTACGTCTGCATGGGTTCACTCCGGGTGCTTCGGTTTCCTCCCACAGTCCAAAGATGTACAGGTTGGGTGGATTGGCCGTGGGAAATTGCCCGTAGTGTCCAGGGATATGCAGGCTAGATGGGTTAGCCATGGGAAATGCAGGGTTACAGGGATAGGATAGGAGTGTGGGACGGGGTGGGAAGCTCTTTGTAGGTCTGGTGTAGACTCGATGGGCTGAATAGCCTGCTTCCACACTGTAGGGATTCTACGATTCTAAGACAATGGGAATAGCGGGACTTGATTTCCAACGTGCTACCCAAGTGAGGCGTGACACTTTCCAAAGAGTCAGATAGCCTGGTCCTTTTTCTCAGTATAAGAGTATGATATGTGTGCATTGCGTGTTGTATTTCAGGCTACAGACAAGAAACAAGAGCATGCCTGTCAGTGCTTAGAGCCTGCCCTGCCATTCAATAAGATCATAGCTGATCTGATTTTAATCTCAATTCTAAGTTCCTGCATTCTCCTGATATTTATGCCTCGACAACTAAGGTATAAAATCATTGTGAAAAGCACCAGTTGTAACATGAGACAATTTTGTTTCAATGAAATGAATTGTTAGAATTTGGCATGCATGTGTTAAGCAATTTCGTGTGTTGCTTTTGAAAGTGAATTGTTTTTAAAAAAAAACTCAGGGATATTAGAGAAGAACAAGAGTGGTCCAGCTCTTACAACAGCCTGTGTAGTTGGGATGAGGTCAAGAATCTCCTTCTACTAATTCCATTGTTTTACAATACCAGGTTTAATTATGCAGTGGTTAATTTTCAGTAAATTTAGCAGTTGTATTTTGGATTAAAGAGAAAAGATGCTGGTGTGATCCAGGTTAAACCCAGCTCAAGCAGCTTTGGTTCGAGTTGATGAAAAGTTAAAGTAGAAGAAAAAGCTAACTGGAAATCTAAAACACGGTAAGACTTTCTGTAGGTACTTAAAAAAAAAAGTTAACGTGGGCGTTGGTGATATAGAATGTGAGTCTCAAGAATTAATAAGGGAATATAAGATGGTAAATGAATTGAATAGCTATGTTGATTCAGTCTTCAGTATAAGAAGTTACAAGTAACAATCCAGAAACAGCTGTAAATTGGGCAGTGCAATGAAGGGATGAACATAGGAAAATGCAGCTACCAGAAAGAGGTATTGAACAAATTGTTGCAGCTGTGGGACTGGATTCTGACATATTTCATTCAAGGGAATTTATAAGAAGTAGCTAGTCAGAGAGTTGATGCATTGGTCTTAATTTTCCACAATTCCCTAGTTGCAGCACAAGTTCCATTGGATTGGAAATCAGCAACTGTAACCCTTCAAAAAGGAAGTGAGCCAGAAAACACACAAAAACCACCTGTCACAGGCACGATGTTAAAAGCCCTTATTAAAAATGTTATTGCAGGGCAAATTTTCAAGTAGAGTCAACATGTTTTTGTGAAAGAGAAATCATATTTCGTGTGTCTGTTGGAGTTCTTTCAGGAAATAATGCGTTATGGATAAAGGGAAATCGGTGAATTAGTGTATTTAGGTTTCCAGAAGGTATTTGGTAAAGTACCACATCAAAGGTATAGGGATAACTCGTTGGTACGGTTAGCAAGAAGCAGACTGTAGGCATAAAACTGTAATTTTCTCGTTGGCAAGATGCAATGAATAATCTACCACAGGAGTCACTGCTGGAACCTCAACCTTTTCTTATGATTTTTTATTAATGATTATGAAGAAGGGAAGGAAGGTATGGTTCCTACATTTCCTGGTAACATGAAGCTACAAAGGGATATAGATAAGCTGTGAGTGGGCAAAAATCTGGTAATGTGGGAAAAAGTGAAACTGCCCATTATGGCAGGAAGAATAAAAAAAATGCATGTTATCTAAATTGTGAGAGATTGTAGAGCTCTGAGTTGCAGTGAGATCTGGGCATTCCAGCACACACACACCAAAAATTTAGCTTGTAGATACAGCAAGTACGGAAAGCAAACAGAATGTTGTCATTTATTGCAAGGGAAGTTGAATATAAAAGTAGGAGGTTATGCTTCCATCAGACCACATCTAGAATATTGTGCACAGTATTGGTCTCCTTATTTAATGAAGGATGTAAATTCATTGGAAGCAGTTCAGAGAAGGTTTTTGAGACGAATAGCTGGAATAGGCGCTAGGCTTGTATATGTTGAAGTTTAGAAGAATAAGAGATGACTTGATTGAAACGTATAAGAGTATTAACAGCAAGCATGTGGAAAGAGATAGTAGGAACTGCCGATGCTGGAGAATCTGAGATAACAAAGTGTAGACCTGGATGAACACAGCAGGCCATGCAGCATCAGAGAAGCAGGAAAGCTGATGTTTCAGGTCGAGACCCTTCTTCAGAAATCTAAATTTTTGGTGATTTCTGAAGAAGGGTCTCGACCCGAAACATCAGCTTTCCTGCTTCTCTGATGCTGCTTGGCCTGCTGTGTTCATCCAGCTCTACACTTTGTTATCTCAGCATGTGGAAAGGATGTTTTCTCTTATGGGAGATCCCAGGGGTCATTGTTTAAAACTAAAGAGGACATCCATTTAAGACACAGGTGTGGACAAATTTTTTTCTCAGAGATGGCACTGAACCTTTGGAACACTCTTCCTCAATCGGCATACAAAGTAGAGCTATTCAGTGTTTTTAAGGTAGTGGTAAATAACTTCTTGATAAGCACGGGCGTGATATATTCTCAGGATAGGCAATCAACCTTGATGTTATACATGGTGGGATTTGGTTCAAGGGATCAAGTGGCCTACTCCTGCTCCTAATTCATATGTTCATATTTTTGATCATGAATTTTGCAAATCAGACCTTATAATAGTGATTGTAAATATATGTATGATCTTTGCGGCACATTACCTCCTAATACGTCCTCACAATTCTCAATGTAAATGGATATAATTTACAATGCAGAGTTCCTCTTATCATCCAAAATAAAATGAAGGCAGCAAATTGCTGTCTTTATATATGTTAGGCTTGCAATTCCAAGAGGGATGAGGATTCAAAGTATTCAACTTGATTATCTTTCGTGGACTATCACCATTAGTGGCAAAGCTAACATTTATTGCCTATCCTTACTTTTGTCACCATCGAAATCTGAACCAATTAGCTCAGCTATTTCACTGAGAACTCTGTTTTTATATCTTCTAGATGGTCTTCTGGAACTTTCTGTAGTTCTGACCAATCAGGGAGATATACTTAATAGTTTGAAACGAGAAGGGTCCCGACCCGAAACGTCAACTTTCTTGCTCCTCTGATGCTGCCTGGCCTGCTGTGTTCATCCAGCTCCACACTGTGTTATCTCTACCATTTAGATAGCATGCTGCTGTCAAGCTTCTTTGTGTGGCAGGACCCGGTGTCTTTCTGTCTGGGCTGCCTTTTGTTTAGTGGGTAAGTTTTTGCGGGAGTCTGTGCAGACTAACTGTTGCCTGTTACATTATGCTAATATCATTAGCACCTGGCTGCTGTGTTTGGCACTTTGTCTGGTGTATGGGTTTTGTGATTTCAGAGTTTCACTTGGCCAGTGTACCCAGCATCCCTTGCTGTTTGGCCAAGTTGGCAATCTGTACGCTGCTACATTCCCCCTTTTGAACAGAAAAAAGCTTATGCGAATGAAGTTCAAAGCTAATTATAAAAGTTGGTTATGTTCGTTGTCAGGGGAGCCTACATGTTCATGTAGAAGCCATTACGTACATTGGTCAAGCTTATGTTATTATATGTACAAGAAAAGAACTCCTGTCGTGACAAATCATACAGGACTGTAGTGCATTGACAACATTAAGTAATCAGAACAAATAGAAGCGGCAATAGTGCTAACCCTTGTTGGGCTGTCTTTTGTTTAGTAGTGGATAAGTTGTTGGGGGTGTGTGCAGACTAACTGTGGCCTTTTACATTATGCTCATGTCATTAGCACCTGGCTGCTGTGTTTGCACTTTGTCTGGTGTATGGGTTTTGTGATTTCAGAGTTTCACTTGGCCAATGTACCCAGCATCCCTTGCTGTTTGGACAAGGTGGCAAATCTGTGTTTTAACAGCCAGGAGTCTGCTATGACTTGATTTGGGATGTGGCTACAGGTTCTGCTGGCAGTGGTTGACCTGTGTCTCCTCCTGGAGAAGATGGGTCTAGAGCATTATTTCATGGCCCCTGTATTTTATTTAGTATTAATGTACAGTTGTCAGAATCATGATGACTGCATTTGAAATGATCTGTTTTTGGTTTCAAAGGCAATTATCAAACTGGGAAGGCGACCACAAATTGTTCCTTTTCATTCTTCAGAATTTGTTGTGAGTCTATCCAATACATGCCAAACTCAGAATGCTGCATTCAATCGCTGTCATCAGGGGCAGTGGCTGAATGGAAGCAGAGGGAAATGCGAGAACCTGTTGCCTAGACTAAGGCAGTAATTTCTGCTGCACGCCATACTACCAGATAAAGTACGTTGAGGCTCATAAGTAGGTTTTTATTTTAAACACATTTAAGAATAATTGCTTGACCGCGTGGAAAGTGTGGGAAAAATATAAGATCTCATAGAGGCATAGAATCGTAGAGAAATACAGCATGGAAACTGGCCCTTCGGCCCAAACTGGTCCATGCTGACCATGGTGCCCACTCAGCTAGTTCCAGTTGCCTGCATTTTGTCCATATCCCCCAACCCCTTCTCATCCATGTACCTATCCAAATGTTTTTAAATGTTGCTATTGTACCTGCCTCAACCACTTCCTCCAGCAGGCCATAAATGCCTTCTTCACCACCCTGTCCACCTGTGACGCTGCTTTCAACGAACTATGTAATTGTACTCCAAGGTCCCTCTGTTCCACAACACTCCTCAGGATGTTACCATTTACAGTAGAAGACCAACCTTGGTTTGACTTTCCAGAATTCAACCCTCACTCCTATCTGTATTGAATTACGTTTGCCAGTTCTCAGCCCACTTCCCCATCTGATCAAGATCCCTCTGTAATTTTTGATAACCTTCATCGCTATCAATGATACCACCACATTTTGTATCATCCGCAAACTTACGAATCATGCCTTGCAAATTCTCATCCAGATAATTTATGTAAGTAACAAATAAGCAAGGTCCCAGCACTGACACCTGTGACACACCGCTAGTCACAGGCCTCCAGTCCGAAAAGCAACCTCAACTACCACTCTCTGCTTCCTACCATTGAGCCAATTTTGAATTCAGTCAGGTGGGTTTTCCTGGATTCCTTGCGACTATCTCATTGGTGATGAGGTTGTGGTTGACAATTAGCTGAAGGGATTGATGGAACATGGAGATCCATTCATTTGGAGATATTCCAAGGAACCCGACCCTACGGCCAAAGATATATTTCCCTCCCCATCCCTATCTGCCTTTCGTAGGGACCGCGCTCTCTGTGAGTCCCTCGTTTGCTCCACACTCCCCACAAACCCCACCACCCCCCTGGCACCTTTCCCTGCAACCGCAGGAGGTGCTAACCTGCTCCTACACCTCCCCCCTCACTTCCATTCAAGGC
The DNA here is from genome assembly GCF_021869965.1 of Rhincodon typus. Classification (NCBI taxonomy): domain Eukaryota; kingdom Metazoa; phylum Chordata; class Chondrichthyes; order Orectolobiformes; family Rhincodontidae; genus Rhincodon; species Rhincodon typus. Next base: position 42,628,084 of record NC_063354.1, on the reverse strand, counting down.
AGCAAACAAATCATTCACATCAGACAGAGGTTTACCTGCACATCTGTCAATGTGGTCTATTGCATCCGCTGCTCCTGATGTGGCCGCCTCTACATCACGGAGACCAAATGGAGGCTCGGAGACCGCTTTGGAGAGCACCTGCGCTCTGTTCGCGACAAATGATAACACTTTCCGGTTGCGAACCATTTCAACTCCCCCTCCCACTCCCTGGGTGACATGTCCATCCTGGGCCTCCTCCAGTGTCACAATGACGCCATTCGCAAACTGGATGAGCAACACCTCATATTCTGCCTCGAGAGCCTATAGCCCAAAGGCCGAAATGTGGATTTTACCAGTTTTAAAATCCCCTCATCCCATGACCAACCTTCCCTCTCATTCCCATCTCCTTGACCTGACACACCTGTCCATCTTCTCTCCCACCTATCCACCCCACCCACTTCACTGACCAATCCCTACCTGCACTCACCTATCACCATCCCACCTACCTTCCCCAGCCCCCCCCCCCCCCTTTTTTTTTGTGCCCTTCCTCTCCCCCCCCCCCCAATTTCTGAAGAAGGGTCAACCTTCCTGCTCCTCTGATGCTGTCTGGCCTGCTCTGTTCCTCCAGCTCCATACTGTTATCTCTTGTGTCGAGCATCTGCAGTTCTTAGTATCTCTGAGTGCGTTATGACCCCTTTAGATGAAGGAGCTTTGGGTAAACACATTAATATGTTCTGTTTTGGGATGGCAAGACATGTAGATGCTGGAGTCAGAGATAACACAGTGTGGAGCTGGAGGAACACAGCAGGCCAGGCAGCATCAGAGGCAGGGTCCCGACCCGAATGTCAACTTTCCTACTCCTCCAATACATCCTGTTTTATTTTTGCCAGCTCCTAGACCAGACTGTCTTTCACATGTTTAGCAAATAGTTGACTCTTTGTCTGTCTGTTTGGCATGTGGATGTGTGGACAAAACAGTTACTGGATATATTTTCATCTTTGTGGAAAGGCTGCTCAATGACTTTGTGAGCTGTGAGAGATTTCTTGCTTTTAGATTAGTAGAAGTAGAGACTTACCTAAGGGGATAGGTTAAGCTAGTAATTCTCAATCTAGTAATTCTTCAAAGGCACCTTAAAAAAAGCAGAAAGGAAACCAGAATAGACTTTAAGAGACACTTGTGCCAAATGAAATCAAGAGTTAGGAAGAAGACATGACAGGAGTCTGAGATGTATACAGTAGTAATACTACAGTGATCACTTGAGAAGTTTAGATGGATGCTACTGATTTGGACTGAAGGAAAATGATAACCAAACAATTGAGAAAATCTGTCTAGCAATATTTGAATTGTTACTTACAATAGCAGCAAGGAAAGCATTCTTAAATCTACGATGCATTGCTGACTTGATTTGGTATTTCCTTTTCAGTCTCTATCAGTCACATTGCCAAATAAAAAAAGTCATATATTTAAGAAATGTCTTTTAATAATCAGAAAATATGTTGTTGAGTTAGCAGAATTCCTCAATGTTCTGATGACATGGGGCTGGAAGAACATCATTTATTGTGTATTTTGTGTGGTATTTGTCACTGTAGAGTCAGTCAGAACTAATTTTCAAACCAGCATGTAAGCCTGTGAGGGAAAAGTTCATCAGCCAGAACACTGATATATTGAGGCAATTTCCCACATAATGATACAACATCATATTGACTAGAGGCTAATGGATTCTATCAGATATGACTAAATGCCTTTTATTGATTCCTTTGGTACTTTTTGTTGTAAACCAGTTGTATGATTTTTTTAAACTTGGCCAGAAAGACAGTCCAGGATAAGTGGAAGATTTACCAATAAATGAGTCTACAATAATGGATCTGACAGAGTGGTTTTCATTTGTGGTTGAATTGTGCTCTGTGCGGGACTGTTCATTCAGTGTGTGTTAATCGAAGTGAGTGACCTTTATTGTGCACAGCAGTTTTCTGCTTGTTTTACTGCATGGTCTTGTTTAGAGGTTATCTGAGGTTTGTGATGAGTACCTATCTATGGCTTTTGATTTTTCTGCAAACTTGGAGTTGATTGAAAACAAAATCAGATTGCTGTCCTGGGAAACGTTTTCTGAATGAAATGAAAATGCTTTTAATCTCTTATAGTGAAATAGTACCATAAAGGAAACTTGGACTTGTTTTTCTTTCCTTGTTACGGTTTTAGAGCTGGCACAGATTGCTTCCTCTGTTATCAGTTGACTCAAGCCCTGGACTGTCTGACACAGGAGGATAAAAAGAGATTTCCTTATATGTGAGGAAATCAGTGTGGGAAAGAGCAGAGCAGCAAATGTCTATGGAACTCCCCCAACAAGTTGTCTGATGCTTTATGGGTGCAAGGTATACATTTGGGAAAGAACAAAGTCTTTTTAATGTTAATATGTTTTCTCAAAACTGCCCTTCCTGGGCACGAGAAGGGATTTCTGCTCACCAGAGCTATCTCTTTTGTACACTATCTACCAAGTGGATTCTCTATCAATCACAGTTGCCTTCAGTTGTAGCTGTGGAAACCAGTATGTAAATAAAATGTAGTTCTGCTACCTTGAACTATAGAAAATCATACAGAAACCTCCAAAGATGCCTCCACAGTGCAAATGGTACAATGCTCCAAGTGCTTCTGTTCAGACTTGCAAGTCTTCGATTTGAGGACAGTGGGAGACAATGGTGTGTGATCGTGGTAATCCTCTGGGGTCGAGGATTCAAATCTCATATGTCTGCTAATTAATAAGTCTGAAATTTAAAGCTAGTCTTAGTGATCGTGATAATGAAACTATTTTTGACTGCTTTAAAAACACACGGTCATAGAGTTGTGCTGCACAGAAACAGACCCTTTTGGTCCAAGTCATCCATTGCTGACCAGATATCCTAAATTAAACTCGTCCCATCTGCCAGCATTTGTCCTATATCCCTCTAAACCCTTCCAATTCATATATCCATCCGGATGCCTTTTAAATGTTGTAGTTGTACCAGTGCCTACCACTCCATACCTGCACCACTCTTCTGGTTTACCGTTATCCTTTAAAGAAAGAGAACTGCCATCATTACCCAGCCTGTCTTGGATGTGATTCCAAACCCACAGCGATATGATTACCTCTTAAATACCCTCTGAAATGGCTGAGCGAGCCACTCAGTTCAAAGTCAGTTAGCGATGTGTAGTAAATGATGGCTTAGCCAATGACATCCACATCTCATGAAAGAATAAATGTGTGTACCTTTAAAAGTTGTATATGTATCTGCACAACAGGCTCCTGTTTGCTTTTCCACATTCAGCTTATCTACATTTAAAACTTAATTCAATTGAGAAGATTTGTTCTAGAAATGGGTACAAGAAAGGAAAAGACTAGCATTTGTTTGGTACCTTTTCAGTCAAAATACTTTTCAACCAGTGAAACAGAATAGAATTGTCGCCACTGCTATAGGAAATCACGCCAATTTGCGCAGAGCAATATTTCACGTATAGCTGTGAGATACATGATCAATTAATTTTGTTTTACTAAGGTTAATTGAAGGATGAGTGATGATCAGGATTCTGGGGAAAGCCTCAGTGTTGTTTGAAATAGTGTGGGATCTGTTACACCCACCTTAAGAGGGAAGGTTGTGTCTTGAGCTAATGTCTCATTATTAAGAAGCATGTCTCTTACTGGATAATGGCCTCAAATTTCTGGAGTGGGTAGTCCAAAAGAAGTGGAACTCCAGTCACTGGGAAGAAAGTTTTCTTTCTGAAGGCAGTAAGTACACTTTTTATCTGAGAAAAATATTTCCAGTCACCCTCTATCTATACTTATAGTTTTCACATGACAGTTTTCAGCTTTTTCTGGTGGCAGGTGACACACTGGGCACTTCCTAACAAATTTAGGTGACTGGATCATTGGTGTTTCTGAAGCTTGTAATTCGACATATGCAATGTCATACTCCAGCTTTTACCTGAATTAATGTCTATTAATGTAGGCTAATGAAAAAGTATAGAACCCACCAGCAAAGCAAGGGATAATGACAGCGTACCAAAGTGGGTATGTTTCCAAATCTTGTTTCGTCCTGGAGATGACATAAAGAATCAGCCAGTGATTATAAGCGATTGTTTTCTCATCTAGTCAGCAAATATTGTTCGTTTTCCTCTTTCTTGGGTGGGGACACACTATTATTTTATTACAGCTGGGACTGTTTGAATGTCTGCATGGTGTATCCAATGGCTGTCAAAATGATGCGTCAGTTCCGTGCGAAAAAAACTTTGACAGTTGTTGGCCACTGCAAAAAAAATTCATATCGTGGATCAAACTGTCTCCTAAAAAGTGGAATCAAGTCAAAGCAGCTTATTTAATGTGCTTCCTTTAAGATTTCATAAATTGTGTTGTATAATGTCCTTTCACTGGAACAGGATAATAGATTGATTATCTTTACAGTTCATGTTGTTTATTGCTTCTCTTTTAACAGATAAATTAAAATTCACATCTTTATGTTCAAATTTGTCCAATACTTTGTTCCACCACATCTTTGTAATCACCATACAATCCTTTGAGAACTGATTGTTCTTCCAATTTTGGGCTCTTATGCATTCCCTCTCTTTTGACGTATCATAGGTGGCTGTGTCAGAGGCTTTAAGCTTTAAAATTATCTTCTCGAATATCTTCACTTTTCCACCTTAAGGGACTTCTTAAAATCTGCATCTTCACCAAGCTTTTGACGGCCTGTCCTGATATCAGCATTTTCTGATGCTGACTCTGAGGACCTTGGGTTTTACTTTGTGAATGGTACTACGTAAGTACATTGTGTTGCAATTGGATATTTTCACTTAACTCCAGGACATATATTACATACTTTGACATTAAGCAGGGTTTTACTGAAGAGCCACTACTAACGATGGAGCATGTTGCTTCAGTGTGACATGTGTGGTCTTGATGTGTGATTAGCCATGTACTGAGTTCCTGTGCGTAATTTAGCAGTTCCTCTGCCGCTCCTAAGCGAAACCTAGCACTTTCTAAGGGGGACGGAAATATGACAGCACACCTGCAGCTCTTGATTGTCAGGTCCTTTCACTAGCTCTGTGCCTCCTAATAGCATCCCATTTGGCTTTCTTTTGCCTTAACTCAAGGCAGAAAAGGTGCAGAGACTGAATCGCAGTTTGACAATGAGCTGCTGATCTGCAGCCATGTAATTTGAGGCACGTGGACTGTGATGTCTACTGAGTATCCCAGGTGCATTGGAAATATGAGCATCACTAATGTGCTATAAAAAAAAACTTGCACAGTATCCATTTATGCGCTAAGAGAGCTGGAAAGCATTAGTGTGTTTTTTTTGAACAGCCTTGCAAGAACACCCAAAGTACTATCAAAACATTGTGCACGCATAACAGAATAAACCAAATAGTATTGGGAAGCACTCTCAGGGATAGTGTTTGGTTCGCTAGGACATTCAACTAGTATGATTAGTGAACTGTGGACCAGGGCAGGAGTAGAGACCAAGAATGCAGACCGTAATGGACAAATGGAGGACAGTAAGAAATGCTCTGTATGGAGTGGAGGAGCAAAACAACAATGCTGAAAGGTGAGGCAGATGTTAAATGACATTGTACAAGCAGCCACCCTAGTGGTCCTTCAGAGAATAGTGTGAAAAGATCAGTGAGAGAAGATATTAACTGTGAAGAAAAGTGTAAAGGTGAGAAATGTGTGTCAGTAATAGTGTGTGCATGAGTGAATAAACATGGACAGCTGTATGTGCAAGTTGTCAGACGTATTATTACAACTGAAATTGCAAGACAAGAGAAATAATAAAAGCAGTTGAGAGCAAACAATTTCATCTTAGAGCAATACACAACAGAAAGATGGCAATGAGGCTAGAATGGAATTCTCTTTTAAATTTTAGTTTAGAAATTAAGGGCTGCAGAATATTGTGATGCATCTGAAGTTGGTTTTGAGGAAGTTTGAGTGCTCTGAAGGATGCATATCATATTAGGTACACTGTGGGTTAACATGGTGCATAATTTAAAAAAAAAAGACACTGAAAACATATACTTGAGGATAATAGCAGGTGTCCCCCCTAACAATGAGGATTAGTGTAAATATCAATGAGTGTTAAAATGTTTTGTCTGTAAGGGGATAAAATTGGAAAGGGAGATAAAATAAATGCTTTTCTTACCAATGATGTGGTTAGATATATTTTAGACTCTGGTTACACACAATCTGTGAGACCTCCGATCTCTGAACTATTTTGCAAATAATAAGATTTTGGACTTCCATGATGACATGATTAAGAATGAAATTGCACCAAGAGTTATGTTCAGTTAGGGGAAGTAGTTGTCGTGTGAGATTTATTTCCGATTGCATTCTTAAGTTAAAGAAGCTCTCTTGTCACTGTAGGTATGGCACAAGCTTAGAAACCAACCTTAATGACATATTTGTAAAGGCCTAAAGAATAATAAAATCCAGGCTAAGCTTTTGAGCAAAGGCTGGTGTACTTGGAGGCCTGTAATGAGGACCTGGAATTGCCAGAAAGAGAGAGTTGCAGATTGCATGGGAGACCTTCTTCTGAGCCAGCAGGTGAGGTCTACAGGATTTCAGAAAGATCCAAGACTCAGCATCCAAATTCACAATCTGAATCTACAGATTAGAAGTTGCATTGCTGTGGTAGCCACCAACAATTTAAATGTCCCAATTTTCAGTCAAAGCTCTGAGCGTGGGAAAGTGCATCATATCCAGACAGCATGCAGGAGTGGAGGAAACTGCAGTTTCCAGTTTGCAGCCATGTACCAAGTTGAGGTTATGGTAACTCTAAAGTTAGTTAAAGAATCTAGAACTCATGCACATAGGATATATGTGGAAACAGAAGTTGATATTTATTGAACAGAAGATCAAGAATTATACTCAGTAGGAGAGCAAGAAAACCACATGAAGAGTGAAAGTGGTAGGGCTGAAGTTAAAATTCAATACCACAGTAGAAATGAAAGTATGAGCTTTAAAACTTTCAGCTCGCTTCAGTTGTTGTTACAGGTATTCCCTAAGTTGCGTTCTATCATGCAAAACTGGCGTGAAACTGACTAACAGCATTCCTGTACCTGAAGTTAGTGTTAGAGTGGAATATGCTAATACATTAAATTACTTGCTACTTATAGTAGTAGGAAGGAACAAAGTCATCTCAACGGGAAGGAATTAATGTAAGAAAGTACAGTTTAACTGGACAAAGTTAATTCCAGTAGGGAAAGAGATCATAGAGGTCTGCTGCACAGAAAAAGGCCCTTTGGTCCATTGAGTGCACTGGCCAAAAACAAGCATTGAGTTATTCTAACCCCATTTTCCAGTACTTGGCCCATTGTTTTGCATGCCTTGGTACCATGCAAGTGCACATATAAATGCTTCTTAAATGCTATGAGGGTTTCTGCCCCTACCACTCTTACAGGCAGTGAGTTCCAGATTCCCATCACCCTGTGGGGGAAAAAAAGCAGTTTTCCTCATATCCCCTCTAAACCTCCCACTCCATACCACAAATTTATGCCCCTGGTCTGCGCTTTGTCTGCCAAGGGGAAAATACCTCCCCATCACTCTGTTCTTGATCATCAGTGAAATTATGAGAAGTATCATGCTATCAAGCAGCACCTGGTTAGCAATAACCTGCTCAGTGATGCCCAGTTTGGGTTCCGCCAGGGCCACTGAGCTCCTAACCTCATTACACCCATTGGTTCAAACATGGACAAAAGAGCTGAATTCCAGAGGTGAGGTGAGAGTGATAGCCCTTGACATCAAGGCTACATTTGACTGAGTGAGGCACCAAGGAGCCCTGACAAAACTGGAATCAATGGGTATTTGGGGGCAAACTCTCAACTGGTTGCAGTCATACCTTGGACATAGGAAGATGGTTGTGTCTGTTGGAGATCAGTCATCTCAGGTGCGGGAGGTGTGCTCAGGAGTTCCTCAGGGTAGTTTCCTAGGCCCAACCGCCTTCAGCTGCTTTATCAGTGACCTTCCTTCCATCATAATGCCAGAAATGCTGATGTTTGCTGGTAATTACACAACATTCCGCACCATTTGTGACTCCTCAGATACTGAAGCAGTCCGTGTTCAAATGCAACAAGACCTGAACGTCATGTTGAAAAGTGGCAAGTAACATTCGCGCCACAACTGCCAGGCAATTTTACCATCTCCACTGAATACAATCCAGCCACTGCATCTTGACGTTCAATGGTGTTAACATCACTGAATGCCCCACTGTTAACATCCTGGGGTTTACCATTTATCAGGAACTCATCTAGACTTACCATACAAGTCCAGTGGCTACAAAAGCAAATCAGAGGCTAGGATTATGCAGCAAGTAACTCACCGCTTGATTCCCTGAAGCCTGTCCACCATCTACAGGGCACAAGTCAGGCATGTAATGAAAATGTTTCACTGTTCCTTCTGTCTCTGGATCCTGGAATTCCCTCCCTAGGGGTGTTGTCGGTCTGCTTACAGCAAATAGACTATAGTGATTTAAGAAGGCTGTTCATCACTGCCTTCTCAAGGGCAATGAATGACCAATAAATGTTGGCTAGACAACTATCCCATGAGCTTTCAGAAAAAAAACACTACAAAGAAATCTTTGAATAAGGAAGAGAGAAGGATAAATTTTGGTATTGCAAGCCAAGGTACAGGACACTGTACATCTGACCCTTTGGAAGGGTGAATTATGCAGAGTTAGCAACAATTATTCTGGACACTTATTTGCGATAGAATTAGTAGTCACCCAGGGAGTGGGAGGGGGAGTTAAAATGGTTTGCAATCAGAAGGTGTGGTTGTTTGTCGCGATCAGAGCACAGATGCTCTACAAAGTGGTCTCTGAGCCTCCACCTGGTCTCACCGATGTAGAGGAGGCCACATCGGGAGCAGCGTATGCAGTAGACCATGTTGACAGATGTACAGGTGAACCTCTGTCTAATGTGGAAGGTTTGTTTGGTGCCTTGAATGGAGGTGAGGGGGGAGGTGTAGGGGCAGGTGTAGCACTTCCCGCGGTTGCAGCACTTCCCGCGGTTGCAGGGACAGGTTCCGGGAGCGGTGGGGTTAGAGGGGAGTGTGGAGCGGACGAGGGAGTCACAGAGAGATCGGTCCCTATGAAAGGCAAATACGGGTGGGGAGGGAAATACATCCTTGGTTGTGGGGTCAGATTGTAGGTGGCGGAAGTGGCGGAGAATGATATATTGGATGCGGAGTTTGGTAGGGTGATATGCAAGGTCAGGGGGGATTCTGTCTTTAATTTTCTTGGGAGGAGGGGATGTGAGGGCAGAGGTGCTGGAAACGCAAGAGATACAGTTGAGAGCATTTTCGATCACCGGAGGGGGAAATGTTGCGGTCCTTGAAATAAGAGGACATCTGGGATGTGCAGGAGTGGAATGCCCCGTTCTTAGGAGCAGACCCAGTGGAGGCAGAGGGGTTTGGAGTAAGGGATCGCATTCATGCAGGAAGCTTGGTGAGAGGAGGTGTAGTCCAGGTAGCTGTGGGAGTTGGTAGCCTTGAAATAGAGATAACAAGGTGTAGAACTGGATGAACACAGCAGGCCAAGCAGCATCAGAGGAGCAGGAAGGCTGACGTTTTGGGCCTAGACCCTTCTTCAGAAATGGGGGAGGGGAAGGGGGTTCTGAAATAAATAGGGAGAGAGGGGGAGGCGGATAGAAGATGGATGGTGGAGAGGAGACAGACAGGTCAAAGAGGCGGGTATGGAGCCAGTAAAGGTGAGTGTCGTTGGGGAGTTACGGAGGAGATAGGTCAGTCCAGGGAGGACGGACAGGTCAAGGGGGCGGGGTGAGGTTAGTAGGTCGGAGATGGGGGTGGGGCTTGAGGTGGGAGGAGGGGATAGGTGGGAGGAAGGACAGGTTAGGGAGGCAGGGACGAGCTGGGCTGGTTTTGGGATGCGGTAGGGAGAGGGGAGATTTTGAAACTTGTGAAGTCCACATTAATACCATTGGGCTGCAGGGTTCCCAAGCGGAATATGAGTTGCTGTTCCTGCAACTTTTGGGTGGCATCGTTGTGGCACTGCAGGAGGTCCAGGATGGACATGTCGTCCAAGGAGTAGGAGGTGAGTTGAAATAGTTCGCGACTGGGAGGTGCAGTTGTTTATTGTGAACTGAGCGTAGGTGTTCCGCAAAGTGGTCCCCAAGCCTCCGCTTGGTTTCCCCAATGTAGAGGAGGCCACAACGGGAACAGCGGATGCAGTATACCACATTAGCAGATGTGCAGGTGAACATCTGCTTGATGTGGAAAGTCTTCTTGGGGCCTGGGATGGGAGTGAGAGGGGAGGTGTAGGGGCAGGTGTAGCACTTTCTGCAGTTGCAGGGAAAAGTGCCGGGTGTGGTGGGGCTGGAGGGGAGTGTGGAGCGGACAAGGGAGTCATGGAGAGAGTGCTCTCTCCGGAAAGCAGATAAAGGTGGGGAGGGAAAAATGTCTTTGGTGGTGGGGTCGGATTGCAGATGGCGGAAGTGTTGTAGGATGATGCATTGGATCTGGAGGGGCGGAAGTGTTGGAGCTCATATTTCGCTTGGGATCCCTGCACCCAATGGTATCAATGTGGACTTCACAAGTTTCAAAATCTTCCCTCTCCCTACCGCATCCCAAAACCAGCCCAGCTCGTCCCTGCCTCCCACCTCAAGTCTCACCCCCATCTCCTACCTACTAACCTCATCCCGCCCCCTTGACCTGTCCGTCCTCCCTGGACTGACCTATCTCCTCCCTAACTCCCCACCTACACTCACCTTTACTGGCTCCATCCCCGCCTCTTCAACCTGTCTGTCTCCTCTCCACCTATCTTCTCCTCTATCCATCTTCTATCCGCCTCCCCCCTCTTCCCTATTTATTTCTGAACCCCCTTCCCCTCCCCCATTTCTGAAGAAGGGTCTCGGCCCGAAACGTCAGCCTTCCTGCTCCTCTGATGCTGCTTGGGCTGCTGTGTTCATCCAGCTCTACACCTTGTTATCTTAGATTCTCCAGCATCTGCAGTTCCTACTATCTCTGAGGCTTGAAATAGATGTCGGTTTCGAGGCGGTCACCAGAGATGGAGACAGAGAGGTCCTGGAAGGAGAGAGAGGTATTGGAGATGGTACAGGTGAATTTGAGGTTGGGGTGAAAGGTGTTACTAAAGTGGATGAACTGTTCAAGCTCCTTGTGGGAGCATGAGGCAGCGCCAATACAGTCGTCAATGTAGCTGAGGACAAGGTGGGGGATAGTGCCAGTGTAGCAGCGGAAGAGGGACTGTTCCACATATCCTACGAAAAGGTAGGCATAGCTACTGCATCCGCTGCTCCTGATGTGACCACCTGTACATTGGTGAGACCAGATGGGGGCTTGGAGACCATTTTGTAGAGTATCTGCTCTCTAAGCGACAAATGATGACACCTTCTGGTCGCGAACCATTTTAACTCTCCCTCCCACTCCCTGGGGGACATGTCCATCCAGGGCCTCCAGTGTCACAATGATGCCACCCGGAAACTGGAGGAGCAGCACCTCATATTCTGCCTCGGGAGCCTACAGCCCAATGGCGTAAATGTGGATTTTACCAGTTTTAAAATCTCCCCACCCCAGCCTCATCCGAGAACCAACCCTCCCTCTCACCCCTGCCTCCTTGACCTGACACAACCTGTCCATCTTCTCTCCCACCTATCTGCCCCTCCCACCCCACTAACCAATCCCCAGTACTGCCTACCTGCACTTATTTATCACCACCTCTCCTCTTACTTCTGAGCTCCCTTTCCCCTCCTCATTTCTGAAGAAGGGTCCCAACCCAAAACGTCAACTTTCCTGCTCCTCCGATGCTGCCTGGCCTGATGTGTCCCCCAGCTCCACACTGCTATGTCTGATGTGTGGGGGTTGGGGTAAGATGCCTCAAGCTCTAAAATTGTTGAACTTTATATTGAGTCTAGAAGGCTGTAGAGTTCCTAAGCAGAAAATGAGGTGCTGCTCTTCCAGCTAGCACTGAGCTTCGCTGGAACAGTGCCCCAAGCCTGAGACAGAGATGTTGGCCAGGGTACAGGGTGATGTGTCGGGCACCTGGAAGCTCTGCATTCTTTTTTTGTGGGCAGAACATAGGTGTTGTGTGAAGCAGTTAGCCAGTCTTCCCAACCAAGATTGAATGGTGCTACAGAAAGAAGGTTATAGGTTTTGAAGATGTCTTTGCAGAAATATTTGCTAGGTCACAAGGTGGACAGTCATTTTTATGTTTCTCTTTGAAACAGGCCAGATAATTTTCTATTCGTGACACTATGATCTACCACAAGTCACTCACAGGTTAATGTTTAAACAGTATCCTTAGACAAGGCTCAGACATCAGTATTAAAGTCAGAGAAAAGCAAGACCAAGTGAAGATGAATCATAATATGGTGCAGGGCTGGATGAACACAGCAGGCCAAGCAGCATCATAGGAGCAGAAAGGCTGACGTTTCGGGCCTAGACCCTTCATCAGAAAAGGGGGAGGGGAAGGGGGTTCTGAAATAAATAGGGAGAGAGTGGGAGGCGGATAGAAGATGGATAGAGGAGAGGATAGGTGGAGAGGAAACAAACAGGTCGAAGAGGCGGGGATGGAGCCAGTAAAGGTGAGTGTAGGTGGGCAGTTAGGGAGGGGATAGGTCAGTCCAGGGAGGACGGACAGGTCAAGGGGGCGGGA
>NC_063354.1:42614904-42615361 GCF_021869965.1 Rhincodon typus | reverse complement strand
CGGCTTGAGGTGGGAGGAGGGGATAGGTGGGAGGAAGAACAAGTTAGGGAGGCGGGGACGAGCTGGACTGGTTTTGGGATGCGGTAGAGGGAGGGGAGATTTTGAAGTTTTTGAAATCCACATTGATACCATTGGGCTGCAGGGTTCCCAAGCGGAATATGAGTTGCTGTTCCTGCAACCTTCGGGTGGCATCGTTGTAGCACTGCAGGATGCCCAGGATGGACATGTCGTCTGAGGAATTGGAGGGGGAGTTGAAATGGTTCGCGACTGGGAGGTGCAGTTGTTTATTGCGAACCGAGCGTAGGTGTTCTGCAAAGCGGTCCCAGAGCCTCCGCTTGGTTTCCCCGATGTGGAGGAGGCCACACTGGGTACAGCGGATGCAGTATACCACATTGGCAGATGTGCAACTCCCCCTCCCATTCCTCAGACGACATGTCCATCCTGGGCCTCCTGCCGT
>NC_063354.1:42593552-42614804 GCF_021869965.1 Rhincodon typus | reverse complement strand
CTCCCACCTTAAGCCGCACCCCCATCTCCTACCGACTAACCTCATCCTGCCCCCTTGACCTGTCCGTTCTCCCTGGACTGACCTATCCCCTCCCTAACTCCCCACCTACACTCACCTCACCTTTACTGGCTCCATCCCCGCCTCTTCGACCTGTTTGTTTCCTCTCCACCTATCCTCTCCTCTATCCATCTTCTATCCGCCTCCCACTCTCTCCCTATTTATTTCAGAACCCCCTTCCCCTCCCCCTTTTCTGATGAAGGGTCTAGGCCCGAAACGTCAGCCTTTCTGCTCCTATGATGCTGCTTGGCCTGCTGTGTTCATCCAGCCCTGCACCTTGTTGTCTCGGATTCTCCAGCATCTGCAGTTCCTACTATCTATGAATCATAATATATCAGGCGTGAAACTTCAGTGCTAGTCAGAAAAGCTACTGAGGTGATAAGGAGGAGCATGTGATTAGAATTGTCATAAAGAGACTAGTTACATTCCTGTATCTAGTGAAGATTGGAGAGAGATTCTTGTCAGTGTTATGTAAGTCATTTGTTTGGAACAGGAAATCTGACAATGAGCGATCAGGAAAACTTCTTAAAGTCCAAATTCCACCTCCAGACCCTCAGTCAGAAAGAAACTGAAGCCTGACAGTATCACAAAATCTATCAGAAAAGAAAAAAATGAATCAGGTTCTTTGATTAAGACAAATCTATCAATGTCACATTCCCAACCATTAAGTGATATGGATAATCAAAATCAAAATTCAGGGTTGACACGGAGTTTGAGAGAGCAGTTTCAACCTAATAAAAGTGAAAAGAAATGCCCATATGAAGAGGAAAAAATGCCAGATTGGTTAATGTGAAATAGCTGAAAAGAGATATGTACTGCTGAAACCTTTTGCCTTGCACTTAGCAGGACAAGAGCAAAAATACCAAATTTCAAACAATCACAACAATTTATACCACAGAAGAAAAGGGTGCTGATTGATTAGCATATTGTTATGTAGAAAGCAACAGGGAATGATGGGGCTCCTATGTTTTTAATTACCTGCATGTTTGATCATTTCTCATGTCAGAAATGGTTGTGACCATTTGAAATTTGGCATAACTGCATTTCTCCTGCTGAGTGCAAAAATGCAAAGGTTTGTAACATGTCCCTCTTTTAAGCAATTGTCAAGTTCTATTCTGCCAAGCAACCATTTAAGTGGAAGTATGTAGGAAAGAAGAAGAATTAAATTGTTTTCATTCTTCTCAATTTATATTTTTGTTAAACGCATCCTGGTGTTACAGAAACACATTCATATTTTAACACGTAAATTACTCTAGCAGTATTGCTCATGAACATTTTGTTTCTGATTACCGTAAAAACAAATACGAAATACATCCTGTTAAATTTTGTTGTCAGTTTAGTCATTGTGTTTTGGGAAATGATGTATGTGGACTATTTTAAGTGGGGAGGGAATGTAATATATTAGCTGAAAGTTTGTGATGTTGCTCTTTCTATTGCCCTGTCTGTTGGGGAACTGTAAATAAGGTTGCAATAATGGCTGCCTGAAACAGAGCAAGTATTATCTTAGTTCAACATACAACTGCATGATCATAAAAGATCAACTTGGAATAGTATTGCTCAGAAAGATTGAATTCTGTAATTACAGTACCATCAGCCACATCTCAAAGGCTGCTGCAGGTCTGTAAAACCTTGCTGCACGAAATAAGCAGCACAAAATCTTCACTCATTTGGTTCACAAAATTCCCTTACACAAAGATTGCAACTTGCAACAGAAGGCACAGGTTGAAGACACTCCTTTCACCTCCTTAAAAGAGTCAATGCTGGAGATCATCAGGTGGGAACCTCTAAGTGGTGTATGCATTGCATGAGTTGAGGAAAGGAATACCCTAAGCCTTTTCATCATCAGCCTTCTGTCAAAGATAAATCTCAGCAAGTATAAAACAGTGAGTATGCTGCATTGCACAGCAAGCTGCCTAATGATTACTCAATATCAACAAGGCTGGTCAGGTGCAGTAATAATATACCCTCCTCCTTGTAGCAGTAATGCCACCTTCCCGGGAACAACAATCTGATCAGCAGCAGCAACCTCGCTATGGTATGCAGACATATAATTTAATTTGTTACCAGATGCACGTCCCAATCTCATGAAGCCCCAAAATGCATTGCAGTCGATTAAATACTTTTAGACGAACAGGAGGCTGGAAGAACACAGCAGGACTGGAGTCCTGAAGAAGGATAATACCTGAAACATTGACTGCTCCTTTCCTCCAGATGCTGCCTGGCTTACTGTGCTCTTCCAGCCTCCTGTTTGTCTACCTTGGATTCCAGCATCTGCAGTTTTTTTTTTGTCTCTAACCAAGTAATTTTTGAATTTATGTGCTATTGTAATATAGTAAACACAACAGCCAATTTGTACAAAGCCACCTCCCACAAACAGCAATATGATTTTGACCAGATATCATGATGTTAATTGAGGGAGAAGTATTGACTAGTACCAGGAGGGAAAATTCCCCCTCTTTTCTTTGAAATAGTTCCTTGTGATTATTTATGTCTACTGAGCAGACATTTAGGTGTTTTGATTTAACATTTCATCTAAAAGAAGGTACCTCGAACAATACAATATTCTATCAATACCGCTGTAGAGTCTCAGTTTAAATTATTAGCTCGTGTTCAGAGTAGGCTTGAACTTTCGATGTGAACATAGTGAACTTGAGCCCAACACTAGTGCAATGAGTGTATAGTGGCATGTAACATTCACCACGCACTACTATTTTAATCACTATTTTCAGAAGACTCAGCATGTTCCATTAAACAGTCATTGCATGGGACACCATCTTGCCCTTTTACCACATCACCAACACCACCTCCTCAACCCCCAATTCTTTTCCCCATCAACAATTTGAAACCAATTACTGCTAATGTTTGAACTCTTTCTTACTCTCTTGATCGGGCCTGCAGTTCTGAATTATTAATAAGAACAGAATATGCAAGAGGCATATTTCCTTTAGGGAAGTTTGCCTATTTTCAATTCACAGTGATCTCCCTCCAAACCCCTCTCCCTATTGAGTTGCTCTCCCATTTTGTGATGTACCAAAGGTAGCAGTGAATAAGTTCACCTTTCTTTATCAATGCCAGAAGAAATATGTTGCTATTTTTCAATACATGCCAGATTATGCTGTTGCAGGAAAAAATATTTTCTTGTCTGAAACATCTGACTTCAAAGTGAATTGTTATCCATTTCCCTCGCTGATGTGCATTAAATATTTGACTTGTGGCAGCCAATTTTTGCAATCTCCTGCAGCTGAGCTGGTAAATTTGCTATTTGTTGTTTGGCTCAACAGTAAAGAAGATGGAAGGTTCAGTCTTGGTCTTTGATCCCAGCTGCATTGATAATCAAGGTTCTTTAGTAGATCTCAATTTTTGCTGAGGTGGAAAGGTGAATGAGGTGGAGGAGAGTTGGTGGGGTTGGGTGGGGATAGTTAACTAGATTTTCACTTTCTAGATGCAAGCTAACGCTTCTGAAGTTGTCAGCTGTGACTCTGTAGAACTGTCACTTGTCAAAGTTGTAGCTTTGAGCCTCACTCCATAGACTTGATCACATAATATAGGCACAAACTTCAGGGCTGAACTGAGACAGTGCTGCAGTTTAGGTGCTATTTCAGGCAGGTGTCAGAGATCTCATGGCATGTTTTATCGAGTGCTTTCTTTCCAACGTTCTGAGTGATATTAATCCTTCAACTAATAAGACCACAAACCAGAAGACATCAGATCAGAAGTAGACCATCCAGTCTGGTCTGCCGTTCAATGAGATTATGGCTGATCTGATAAACCTCAACTCCACTTTCCTAACTTTTTCCTATAACTTTTGATTCCCTTATTGATTAAAAAATCTATCTCAGCAGTGAATATAATTAATGATCCAGCTTTGACAGACTTCCGTGGTAAAGAATTTCATTGATCCACTACTCCCTGTGAGACAAAATTTCTTCTCATCTCTGTCATTTTGGTGCACTCATTTACTGTGAGATTATGCCTTCTGGTCCTAAATTCTCCCACTGTATGCATCTATCCTGTCTCAAGCCCCCTAAGAATCTTTGTTGTGAGCCTGAACTATTTTCTTAAACATCCACCACTGTTCCTAACTGGCCTTGCTGCTAAACTCATTTCCCATTCCACTCCAGCTAACTCTGCCCTTGTTACTTTATCTGTAAATGAAGTTTAGCCCAGCTGTTTCTAACCCAAGGATTTCTCTCTCCAATTGAATGTATACCATGTTATGGATACTGTTTCCTAAGGGATCTTTTACTCTGAAATCATTTATTATACTGGCTTCATTATACATCACCAGATTCAAAATAGCAAGATCCCTGGTTGAATCCACAACATGTAGCTTTAGGAAACTGTCTCGTATACATTCTGAATTCTTCCCTGTGGCTATCTTCGCTGATCTGACTTTCCCCAATATACAGGAAGATTAAAGTCACCCATGAGTAATGGACTACATTTTTATACGTGCCCTCATAATTTCCTGATTGAATCTGTCTTACCATATAGCTACTGTTAGGGAGCCTGTTGACTTCTCCTAGAAGTGTTGTCTTCCCATTGTTATTTATTCCCTCCACCCATGTGGATTCTGCATTTTCTGCTCCAAGATTATGTTTTACTGCCGTATTTATTCCATCTCGTATGAATAAAGCTACCCCTCCACCCTTTAAAAAAAATTAATATATCTCGTCAGTGTGTGTGTCTGAGATTTTTGAATTCTGTTCCACATTTTATCAACCTCCCTTGATTGGATGCTTGTCCAAAGTCATAGATACCTGAATGAAGGTCATGTCCATTAGTTGCCCCTTTAGATTCACCTCACTCATAAATTTGGCAACTTCTTTATCAAGTTTTATTGATCCTTTCTTCTCACTTGCCCCTGAACATATCATCCACACGTCATAACTCGTGGAGTCACCTGTTCTATTCACCCCAGGATGTTTAATTTCTCCTTTTCCTTTTCTTGATTTAGCTTCTCTAGCTTTCTTTTCCAGTTCATTCTATAATTAACATTCCTATTCTTTTTATACTGCTAAGCTTGTTTCTATTAGGATTTTGCTGGATATAACCTGGTGGTCTCATTCCCTTCCTTGTCAAGCATGACTTCACCTGTACTTTCGATAGGGGCTTCCATCTATGCTGCAGGTGTTTATTTATTCAGCTGTCATTCTAATCCTTTCCCTTGTCTATTTTAGAGTAGTTTGTCATTGTGTTCAAGCATAGTTCCAGTTTAGTCACTGATAACTCGCTCGTTGGGACAGGTCCACAATATTCCTAATAGCGGAACTCAAATATTTGATCTGACTAGACCGGCCTTTGGATAGAGCAGACGTGACAATGATGATGTGACCACTATATTAGTGCTCGTTGTGTGAACTTAGTGTGCACAAATTGGGTGCAGTGTTTTTAGTGACTGCACCCGAACAAAACAAATTTCAATGTCTGTAATGGACATTAGGAATTCGGAGATTCCAAAAGGGTCTTATTTCATATTTGTTGCTGGAAAATGTATGCATATATATTCAGTGAGGATAAAATAAACCTAACCATGTTGGTGAAATAAAGCATGTTTAGGTTTATAAATATAGAGAGAGTGCATATTCTTGACATCTGTTTAACTGTAATAAAGGATAATAAGAGAAAACTGGGAAAGCAAAAAGATCTGCAATTTAAAGTAGAACGGGAAATCACATCAGGGGTTCATATTGGCTGTAAGCAAGGGCTTAACACTTTTAGACTCAATGTATGGTTAGACTATCACAAGGCTATAATTCAGACTTCTAAGTACCAAATGTGCTCTGTCACCACATAAAATAAATAATTGAATTGCATACTTCCCTTCCTGGTCCCCACATTTATTGATATGAAGTTCTCTCTTATAGGTGTTATTCTGCTCTCCTGCAAATCTGCCATTATCATCTCTCTCCTCAAAAAAAATTCTTGCGAACTCTACTCTATCCTTGAACATGTTCGCCTCCCAAATCAATGTCTGTCTTTTTCAAAGCTCCATATTTGACTCCATCCAATCAAGCTTCCCCCTTGCCAGAGTAAAAAAAGACAGCTCTTCACAAGGTCACAAGTGACTTTCAGTGTGATACAACAAAGGTAAATTAACTTGCCTTATCCTTCTTGATCTGCCTGTGATCTTTGACATGGTTGATCACACCATCTTCCATCAGTGCCTCTCCATTGTTGTCCAGCTGGTTGTGGATGCACTTGCTGGTTCTCTTTCCACATAGATACAAAGAAAATAGGGGCAGGAGTAGACTGTTTGGTCCTTTTGTGTCTGCTTTGCCATTTATTATGATCATGGCTAATCTTCCAAAATAATAGCTTGTTCCTGCTTTTCCCTGCCTCCTAATAACACAGTGTGGAGCTGGAGGAGCACAGCAGGCCAGGCAGCATCAGAGGAGCAGGAAAGCTGACGTTTTGGGGGTCTCAGACTCCAGCATCGGCAGTTCTTACTATCTCTTCTATGCTTTGATCCCTTTAGCCATAAGTGCCATATCTTACTACTTCATGCAGTCGTATAATGTTTTGGCCTTGACTGCTTTTGATCACAACAAATCCCACAGGGTCACCAATCGCTAAGTGAAGAAATTTCTCCTTACCTCAGTCCTAAATGGTTTAACCTATATCCTTGCACTGTGACCCCTGGTTCTGGAATCTCCTGTTATTGGGAACATCCTTAGTCGTGGAGTAATAGATTCACTCTGTCTTTCCTGCATCTACCCTGTCTAATCCTGTTGGAAATTTACAGGTTTCTAAAGGATCCCTGTCACATTCTTCTGGACTCCAGATTTGAGCTCCCCTTATACGTCCGTCCTGCCACCTCGGGAAGCAGTCTGGTAAATCTTCATTGCCCTTCCGTCCAGCAAGATCATCCTTCCTCAGATGAGACCAAAACTACACACAATATTCCAGGTGTGGTCTCACCAAGGTTCTGTATAATTGCAACAAGACATCCCTTCTCGTGCATTCTCATCCTTTCTCGATGAAGGCCAGCATACTTGCACTATTAGCTGGCTTCCCACATTCCATTCCCTCAGAACCTGAGGCCATCCAAAACTCTGCTACTTGTGCCTTCCTTGCACCTCATGCTACTCTTCCATCACTTTTGTGCTTACCACCTTGTGCTGGCTCCTGGTTAAGCAGCACCACAAGTTTTAATTTCTCATTTTCCCTCTGTGATTTCACACCTCCCTATTTCTATCACCTCTCCCAAGCCCACAACTTTGGAGCTATCCACACAGCACAGATTCTACCTTCTTCAGTATTCTGGACTTTTAAATACTCCATAATTTGTGGCCATGTCTTCAGCTGCATGGCCCCTATGGTCTGTGATTCCTTCCCTAAAATCTCTACACCCCTTCTTCCTCCTTGATGCCCATTTCTTTGACTAAGCTTTTGTTTAAAAACACCATTATTTCCTTATGTGGCTCAGCGTCAAATTATTTTATAAACCTTGGAATGTTTTATTTATTTTAAAGTGCTAATTAAATAAAAAAGTGTCATATAAATGCCTTTTATAATGACAAAAATGTCTTGAGACGTTTTTTATAGCCGGTATAACACACTTAAAGTGTAGTCACTGTTGCAATGTGGGAAATGTTGCAACAAATTTGCTCAAACAATTTCTAACCATCTCTGTGGAAGTGACCAGATAATTGATTTTTAGTGATGCTTGTTGAAAGATAATTATTGGCCAAGATTCTGGGCATGATTACCCCCTGCTATACTTCAAATTGATGCAGTGGGATTGCTTACATTCAGCCAAGATGGCAGTGGGCTTTGGTTTAATGTCTCATTTGAAGGACACAATTTCTGTTGTTTCAACACTCCTGAGTGGCCAAGAAGGCATACAGCATGCTTTCATTCATCGGACGGGGTATTGAGTACAAGAGTTGGTAGGTCATGTTACAGTTGTATAGGACTTTGGTTCGACCACATTTGGAATACTGCCTACAGTTCTGGTCGCCACATTACCAAAAGGATGTGAATGCTTTGGGGAGGGTGCAGAGGAGGTTCCCCAGGATGTTGCCTGGTATGGAGGGTGCTAGCTGTGAAGAGAAGTTTGAGTAGATTAGGATTATTTACATTAGAAAGACGGAGGTTGACTGGGGACCTGATTGAGGTCTACAAAATCATGAGAGGTATAGACAGGGTGGATAGCAAGAAGCTTTTTCCCAGAGTGGGGCACTCAATTACTAGGTGTCACGATTTCAAGGTGAGAGGGGAAAAGTTTAAGGGAGATATACGTGGAAAGTTCTTTACGCAGAGGGTGGTGTGTGCCTGGAATGTGTTGCCAGTGGAGGTGGTAGAGGCGGGCACGATAGCGTCATTTAAGATGTATCTAGACAGATACATGAATGGGCAGGGAGCAGAGGGATGCAGATCCTTGGAAAATAGGCGACAGGTTTAGATGGAGGATCTGGATCGGTGCGGGCTTGGAGGGCCGAAGGGCCTGTTCCTGTGCTGTAATTTTCTATGTTCTATGTTCTATGTTCTTGTTCAGCACTGTTCTGGGAAGATGGATTTTGTACTTGCGTCTCTGGAGTGGGTATGAGCCATCAACGTTCTAGCTTGAGGCGATGAAGTGGGAAGAGTTGTGGAGCTGGAGGAGATTAAAGAGATAAGGAGGGGCTAAACCATGGAGGCATTTGAAAATAAGAATGAGAATTTTAGAGGCGATGGACGAGTGGTTCAATTAAGGACAACGACAGCAGAGTTTTGGATGCAACTAACAGTCGTGTCAATTAAATAGAGGCAAAAAATGTTTGCAATAGCAAGAGAGAATGGCTTGACTTATTTTTCCATTCTGATTGTAAGCCCAAAGGTAGTATTGTGGAATGATAACAGATTGGCAGGGTATCCAGAGAAATTCATGAGGAAAATTATAGTCAAGTGGTCAAGCATTTTCTTGCGATGTCATCTATCAAAAATTCTCTTGTACATTCTGCTTTTTCTGCACATTCCTGACTTTCCAATGAACAGTGTTTGGTATTGAGATGCAATCATGTTCGTTATTCTCTGACTAGAGTGTGATATTGAGAGTGAGAGAATGGTGTAGAGTGGTTTGATATTGGCTGGCAGTATAGAACTGAGTTCTTTATTCATGGCTCAATAAATAATTGAAGTGTTTCCAACTTGTGAACCCTCTGCAATTCCTCAATCTGGACCTCCTGAATAAAAAAAGGCGTAAACACTTTATCTCAAGTAGAGCTTCAAAATCTACAGAAATCATTGGAAACCTGACACACATGTTTGCAAATTAAGACTGTTTAAAAAAAAAAATGCCTAGCCGTTCTTAGGCACGTCTCCTCCTTAAATCCCTTCAGGTTAACCTTGCAACAGGTACTCCAAATTGAAGTCTTCTGCACCTGTAGGGTGCCAGAGGGAGCTTTCTAAATACAGCATGCTCTATCAAAATAGTTTTTATGGCAATCGGTATGTTTTGTTGGGTATCACGTAAGCTCTGTGAAATTATACAGTCTTAAAGTGAAGAGATGTGTATGGGTGTTCATTAAACAAGTAAGCTATGAACTTAAATCAAATATGAAATTGAGACCCAGATATGACCCCAGCTAGTACCTAGTATCTATATACTAACTAGCTTGAAGAGTAGTGACCCTCAGGTTAAACCACCACCTGTCATCTTTCCCTCATGAAAGAGAAGCCCTGTGGGACTCTACCTTTTTAGTACCTTTATCTTTGTATACCATCTTTTCGTCAGTCTTCAATGAAATAAAAGGTCTGAAGTCATTTCACAGGAGTGCCACAAAGTCTGACACTGAGCTATGTAAGGAGATAATAAGATAGATGACTAAAAGTTTGGTCAAAGGCAAGTTTGAATGAACTTCATAAGATTTTAGCATTTCCTCCTTTTAGATGCTTGGCTTATTGACATTGTTTCTTCTTGAAACTGGGACCAATTTGTGGTCTGGTTTCCTTTTAACGTTTAGCTGGGATCTCTGCAGGTGGCATTGTCAACTCTGGATGTAATCTTGGAGGCTTAATGTTGATCCCTAGTGTTCCACTGACAGCCATCTCAACTGCATGCTCCTGCTGTTAGTTGCCTGATGATTGCAATTTAAATCCATTCAAAACCCATACATTCTGGACAACATTTAGAGTTTTATTAATAAATTGCTATTAACCTCCATGTCCTGTGAAAGAATAAAATAAATTCCTGGAGACTCCAGGGAAGTTCTGATGAGTTGGCAACTATGTTCCCTGTAAATTTTCCTGCCACTGCACAACGTCCAAGGTCTGTGCGTAACAGTGGCATCTGGAAATGGAAGTCGATGCTTCAGCATGTTGATTGACATGTACAGAACCACCAAGTGGCTGTGCTTTCGCACAACTTGAAGAGAATGTTGGTTAGTAACATTAAGTGCAGGTGTTGTTGCACCTGCTGTCAGTGAAAGGTTTTTAGATTACAAATGTGCCACGTCTTATTGAAGTTATGAATCTGTTTTGTTAGTAAGAGATGAGAAAGGGGTCGCTCTAGTACTGTTTATTTGGGAGGGAGCTTCTTGCAACAGAATGGAAGTCTTAGGCTAGAGTTCCTGATTGTAGGACTAAAACGTGCAGTTTTTGGCCCTTGCTCACACTTCAGGGTAGGGTTTGACCAACACTGCAATGCACTGATGCAGGTTCTACCACCTGAATGCAGTTGCCTGCCAGCTCATGTTTATACTAAAACACAGTGAGAAAAGACATGTCTGGCTGTTGCCTGATTTAGAAAGGTTCCATTTGTAACTCGTAAAGTTTCCAGCAAGTGTAACACTTGCACAAGAGCCAGCCGTAAACTGTCGATCGTTAAGCTTCTTGACCCTCCTCCACCAAGCAGTCAGATCATAGCTGATCAACCTCAATGCTAGCTTCCTCCACTACCCCCAAATTCTTTGATTAATTTCTGACTCAGACAAGAGTTATAATACAACTCTGTATGAATCAAGAGTCATGTAATGATGTTAGGGAAAGATAGTGAGCAGTGGTGATGTCACTGGGCTAACAATCCAGAACCCCAGGCTAAGTATTTTATGTACATGGATTCATATCCCAACATGCCAGATGGTGAAATTTGATATCAATGAAAAAATGAACTTAGAGCCAATCTAATGGCAATCGTGTACCCACCAACAATTGTTGTAAAAACCCATCTAGCTTGGATAACTTTAGGGAAGGAAATCTGCCATCATTACCTGGTCTAGCCTACATGTGATTGCTGACCATCATCAGCAATTAAGTTTGGGAGTAAATGCTGGCCTAGCCAGTGACGCCCACATATCACTGACAAATGGGGAAAAAAAAAGACCATCTGTCTGCCTGAGCCTGTCATGATGAATCACATCAAAATTCTCATCTCATGAATGCAAAATCAACAGCATAGTTGTCTGCTTGAACACAGCAGCAGAATCAAGTTGGCCTGCTTAGGGCTGACATAGGAACTTGATCAATATCTTTTTGACATAGATATTTTGTTTCCTCCAGGATGATTGCTTCCAGGGCTGGTAACTCTCATTGTTCACTGAACCACCTGCTTCTGATCAATGGAGAGAATTAGTGTCTGATGACAGGCCCCAAAGAGTTGAACCACAGAAATCTGTCATGCCTTACTATAACAGGCTTTGGACAGCCTTTGACTGAGGTGGACCAGAATTTCCATTTATAGAAGTTGCTGTCAAAGGATAGCCTGATTCCTAACACAAATGTTTTGATGTGGAGGTGCCTGTGTGGGACTGGAGTGGACAAGGTCAGAAATCAGATGACACCAGGTTATAGTCCATCAGGTTTATTTGAAATCACAAGCTTTTGAAGTGCTGCCCCTTCATCAAGTGAAGCGAGAGAGAAGCACACAGTACACAAAATTTCTAGGCAGAGAGATCAAAAGATTATACAAATGGTTTGAGTAGAGTGTTGACAGTCCGAATAATAGATCTCTGCAGGTGATCAAAAGTGTCAGACAGTGTGAGTAAAGTGTCAACAGCTGAATAACAAACAAAAGAATGACCTATAATCTGATTAAATGAGGTAAAAAGATAATTACAAAAACTTAAAAATAAGGTGGTGCTGGAGACAAACCAAATGGCTGGAATAACGTAATAGGTATAAGAGCTGCATGCTGAAGTAATAAGTAATCCAAAACTATACAAACTAATTAAGATAGAGAGATCATAACAATTTATCCAGCTGATGTTGCCAAAACAGGACAGTAATTGAAGATTTTACAGATACAAATAGGTGGGGTCACATATAGTGTGATATGAATTCAAGATCATGGTTGAGGCGGTCTTCATGGGTGCAGAACTTGTCTATCAGTTTTTGTTCGGTGATGCTGCATTGTGTACCTTGAAGACTACCTTGGAGGATGCTTACCTGAAGATTGGAGGCTGAATGTCTTTGACCACTGAAGCATTCCCCGACTGAGAGGGAACATTCCTGTCTGGTGATTGTTGTGCGGTGCCCATTCATTTTTTGTTGTAGAGCTTGCATGGTCTCACCAATATACAATGCCTCGGGGCATCCTTGCCTGCAGTGTATGAGATAGACAACATTAGCTGAGTCACATGAGTATTTGCCATGTACGTGGTGGTTGGTGTTCCCACGTATAATGGTGGTGTCCATGTCGATGATCTGACATGTCTTGCAGAGGTTGCCATGACAGGGTTGTGTAGTGTTGTGGTCGATGTTGTTCTGAAGGCTGGATAGTTTGCTGTGAATAATGGTCTATTTAAGGTTTGGTTATTTGAAGGTGAGAAGTGGAGGCTTGGGGAAGATCTTGGCGAGATGCTCATCCTTACAGACGAGGCAACAGAACTTCACCATCTACATGCACACCAAGAACAGGAAACTGGAGAAACTTTGCGTCACCACTAGCAGTAACTAAGCCTCCTCCAGTACCATAGTTGAAACAGGTACCATTACAGGGAAGTCCATCATCAACTTGTCTGTCCACGCCCTTCAACCAGACAAAATCGAAGATCTCAGCTGAGGGCTCAATTTCTGCTCTACTCCCAAAATGGACCCATTGGTCTCGCGGCAGACACAGAGGAATTCATCAGACAAATGAGGCTCCAGGAATTCTTCCACAAACCTCAAGATGTCAGCAGCGAGCCCAATGAGACAACCAACGAACTAGAACAGTCGACAGAGATCTGCAGTGCAGCGACCAAAGAAGAAAGATTTGAATTGGACTCCTCCGAAAGGCCGCTGTACTAGGCTCGACATGTATGCTCAAGCTGTCAGGAGATATGTTAATGCCAGATTCATCAGCCGTGCTCCCCTAATAGCGCAGAGTGTGACCCAAGCACAACACAGTGCAACGCCATCCAGGGTCTCAAGACCAATCGCAACATTGTCATCAAACCAGCAGACAAGTGAGGAGCCATTTTCATACAGAATGGAACGGACTACTGCAAAGAAGTTTACTGACAGCTGAACAACCAGGAACATTACAGACAACTACCTGCTGATCCAACCAAAGAACATACCTGTCAATTTAACAGACTGGTCAAGACCTTTGATCCAGACCTTCAGTGTGTCCTATGCACTCTCATCCTGCGTATTCCTCGCATAGGAGACTTCTACTGTCTTCCAAAGATACACAAAGCCAACACACCTGGACAGCCAATTGTATCAGGCAACGGGACTCTGTGTGAGAACCTCTCTGACTATGTCAAAGGCATCTTGAAACCCATTCTACAAGAACCCCCAGCTTCTGTCGTGACACTACAGACTTCTTACAGAAACTCAGCACCCATGGACCAGTTGAACCAGGAACATTCCTCGTCACAGTGGACATTTCGGCACTCTACACCAGCATCCCCTACGATGATGGCATTGCTGTAACAGCCTCAGTATTCACCACCAACAACACCAATTTCAAGATGCCATCCTATAACTCATCTGCTTCATCCTTAATTACAATGTCTTCACCTTTGAAAACCAGTTCTTCATCTAGATACACGGAACAGCTATGAGGGTGAAATTTGCACCCCGATATGCCAACATTTTCACGCACAAGTTCAAGCTAGACTTCTTTGCTGTGCAGGACCACCAATCAATGCCATACACCAGCTATATCAAGGAATTTTCTTCCTTTGTACTCATAATAAGGACTCACTGAAACGACTACATAGTGATACCAACAAGTTTCATCCCACTATCAGACATACCATAGACTACTCTTCAGAATCAGTTTCATTCTTGCACATTGGCATCTCCATCAAGGATGGACACCTCAGTACCTCAATCTACTGCAAGCTCACAGATAACCTCACAATGCTGCACTTCTCTAGTTTCCACCCTAAGCATGTTAAAGAAGCCATCCCCTATAGACCAGCCCTGCGCATACACAGGATCTGTTCAGATGAGGAGGAACACGACGGACATCTAAAGATTTTGAAGGATGCCCTCATAAGAATGGGGTATGATGCTCAACTCATCGATTTCCAGCTCCGATGTGCCACCAGTGAAAGACCGCAACAGCCTCCTCAGAAGACAGACACCGGGTACAACTGGGAGAGTACCCTTTGTCATCCAGTACTTCCCTGGAGCAGAGAAACCACGCCATGTTCTTCACAGCCTTCAACATGTCATCAATGATGACTAGCACCTCGCCAAGATCATTCCTATATTAATTAGCTTGTATAGCTTTGGATTACTTATTACTTTGGTTAGACCCTCAGCATGCAACTCTTCTACCTATTATGTTATTCCAGCCATTTGGTTTTTCTTCAACACCACCTTATTTTTAAGTTTTTGTAATTATCTTTCTGCTTCATTTAATCGGATTATAGGTCATCCTTTTGTTTGTTATTCAGCTGTTGACACTTTACACATACCATCTGGTACTCTTGGTCTCCTGCAGAGACCATTATTTGGCCAGTCGACACTCCACTCACACTATTTGTATGATCTTTTGATTTTATGTTCTGTGTGCTTCTCTCTCACTTCACCTGATGAAAGGGCAACACTCTGAAAGCTTGTGATTTCAAATAAACCTGTTGGACTATAACCTGGTGTCGTCTGATTTCTGACCAAATATTTTGAGGTCTAAGGTTGACTGTAACCTTTCTTCTAATGTTGTCTGTGAGACATAAGATGAGTATAACCTATCTTCCAACATCGTCAATAATTTAAGTTTGGATTCACGAGGTTTACTTTAGTGAATAATAGTGTAGATTTTGACTCACAAGCCCTTTTGTGAATATAGAGTTCTTGCACAATTGTGGAATTGGCTTATTGAATCACCCATTGGATCTACGGGAAGATTCTACAATTCTCTGAGGCCTTTCAGTGAGTAAATTATAATACATTCGGCCTTGAGCTTCCCTTTCTGACTGACTGTTCTAAATATCACAAATTGTTTGCCTGCTAATTGACTTTAGCACCTGATTCAATCGTTTAATTGAATAGGTTAGTTGTAGCATTAAAACTTCTTAATCTGAAGTAGCTCCTAAATTGAAAAGAGTGAAGATGAAGCAATCGGAGAAGCTGTGATTTGCTGTGATCCTGACTTTGGTTTTACAAAACTGTATATTTGAGGAAGAAATAACAGGAAGTAAGGAGCTGCACAGTTTTGAATGAAAGAATGAGTGTGTGAAGGAAATGCACCTTTGCAGTATGAGTGTATGTAAATGGTAGGAATACATATTTATCTTTAAGGACCCTGTGCAATCCTGAAAGCTGTGGAACTGTTTGGACAATTTCTAGATTAGAAAGGGCTTACTGTGTGGTTTCTTGGAAATGAAGTCAACAGTATAATTTTTATTGTAAGCCTTTACACAAAATCAAGTGACTGTGGAGAAAATGCAAATAAAGATTTCATGGAGACAAGAGATAGAGTTCATAGCCCTTAAAAAAAAAGGAAAACCCTGGCTTTGAAAAGACTATAGGATATCTATGCTAATGACTGCTTCGCAACTGTTTTTTTGAATTTATGTTTCTTTATGTTTCAAAATCTGGTAATTCAGCATAGAAAGATCTCCAAGGCTGTCAATGAAAACAAGCGCCTCTCTTTTCTAGAGTTCTATCTTGTTTGAAGTATTCTGGGAAACTGATAAAATTTCCAAGCCTCAGTACCTTGACTACCTTGTAAACTCTGAAAAGCAAATTCATAATCAGTTCCCAAGAGCTGGAGTATGGTGTGACTGTAGAAGTAATCCGACTTATTTATCAGCACATTCCTCCTGTCAGAGTTGTAGTAATGTTAATAATGAGCAGAATGTGTAAAAACTGAGAAAGACAAGAAGTGTAGTAATGAAGAGATTTCCGGGAGTTAGAAATAAGAGAATAAGCAAACTTTCAATAGTTAGGTCTAGCCTGGTTAAACAAATTCTAGAGACTCTTGCTTTAATCGTTGTAATGTTCCTTAATTCATGTCTTAGGTATCACCTGTAAGACCTTTCAAAGTGACACTGCCAATTTATACAGGATTGTGGGCTGTTGACACTTTTGAACTGAAAGCTTCTGAATAGGGAAAAAGGTAGAACCAGTCAGTCTAAGCAATCAGGGCCAGGTTTGAACTGAAGTTTAAAGGTGTAAAAACATTGTGTTTGTCTTGGTGTGTTCTGAAATGACCCAACATTGCCATTCTGTAATGTATGTAGATTAATAACTGTGTGCCACATTATCACCTGCCCTGATAGGTCAATGAGCAGGTGCGCACTCTGTTTCCAAAGCGTTAGATGTCAGATTCTGTTAACAAATGCTTTTGATGTAGCCTTGAGGTTTTCTGTTTATTAAATATGCCTCATCACAGCACGTATGTGTTTGCTTGGCTTGCATGCCCCTTGTGAATCGGCATCATGAGGGCACATCTGCGGGCTGGACCAATCGGCCTGGCAGTCTCCATGGAAACTTCATATCCGTTCTGAAAAATCTTTACAAGCCGAGCAAAGATCACGCAGAGGTCATGTGAAAACAAAAATAATTTATAAAATGTTTGAAAGATGATGCAATAGAGTTGAGAAAACCTCTGCAAATATAGCAGTATCTCTGAGTGAGGGTGAACTGAAGCTGCAGTAATCTGCTGTTTAACCATGAGGCTGCGAGTGGGTCCATGGGACCTGTGATTTCGAATGAATTTGATCTGCTTTTCAGTGACGCAGAAGTACTGTTATAGCAACAAATACATCTCCAGCATTCGGAACAAGTAATGCTAAAATATTTATCTGAAATAACCAAGAATCTAAAGCACAATTTTACATAAAGATATATCAATATTTTCTCTGTCTTCATTATCACTTCTTTTGTTAATACCTCCTATTCTCACTCAACCCCAATTCATTTGCCAACAAAACAACATTGATTGAACTTTGTGTGTATCATAGTGTGGGATATCCTGACTGGTTTTAATTTTGTAACTGAAAATTTTCTATTACTCCCTCATTTGCCTCCGTTCTCTTCCTTTTCTCCATTCCCTCTATTCCATCCAGCCCTCCATTTTGCCCTTCCCCATGCTCTTTGACTTCTTCCTTTTCCTTTGCTCCCTCCTTCCTCCCCTCCCACCTCTCGTGTCCCTCCTCTCTTTTGCCTCTTTCCTTTTTTTCTCCCTTTTGTCTATCTGTCGCCATTTTCTTTTCTAACTGTATTCTACCTAGTTTCCTTTTCAACATTTTGAATGTATAAAATCATTGGCTTACATTTTCAATGTTAGGACAATTCTCCTCAAAACGGAAAAGATGAAGAGGTGATCTGATAAAAGCTTTCAAGGTGATGGGTTTTGCGCAAATAGCTATCTGCCTAAGGGATAGTAAGAACTGCCGATGTTGGAGTCTGAGATAACACCGTGTGGAGCTGGAGGAACACAGCAGGCCAGGCAGCATCAGAGGAGCAGGAAAGCTGACGTTACGGGTCAGGACTTGCTTCAGAAACGGGGGAGGGGTAGGGGGCTCTGAAATAAATAGAGAGGAGGGGTGGGGCTGGGGAAGGTAGGTGGGGTGGCGATAGGTGAGTGCGGGTAGGCAACGATGGGGGGTTGGTCAGTGAGGTGGGAAGAGCAGATAGGTTGGAGAGAAGATGGGCAGGTCAAGGAGGTGGGGATGAGAGGGAGGGTTGGTCATGGGATGAGCTTGGGAGTGGGGAGATTTTGAAGCTAGTAAAGTCCACATTGAGACCATTGGGTTGTAGGTTCCTAAGGCATATTCCACCTTGGGAGCCTACAACCCAATGGTCTCAATGTGGATTTTATCTAATGACTGACAGTAATGAGGTCCTCATCTTGGTTGCTTCTCTCATTGTTGCTGACTGGCTGACCTCACCTCTTCTGCTCATTTGCCATGAAGACTGTTCTATCAAAGAACCAGCCTCCGGTACAGTGGGCTGGATGTCGCCCAAGGAGGAAGGTGGTAGTAAGGGAAGGTGGTGAAGGTAGTCCAGAGCCCCAGACTAATGTTCTGAGGATGCGGATTCAAATCCAAAATTGTGAGGCACCTTTTAAGAGACAATTCAAAACACAGTTTTATCCAGCATTCATAACAGAGTACATTGGGATGAAGACTTAATAAGCTGTGAAATATATAAAGGCTGGCTCAGCCTGGGGTGAGAGATGAGGATTTTGAAAAGGAACTTCTCCATTGTAAGTGGGCCAGTCCTAAAATGAAGTGTCCTACATGATTGAACTCATCGCCTCTTAACCAAAGGCAAGAATACTACCAACTAAGTTACACTGGCAAGGAGCAAACAGATCAACTCTGAATTTATGAAGAAATTCACTGCATAAATGAGAAATGACTTTATTTCAAGCATTCAGCACACATTTGTTTCCTTACAACCACTGGGCAGCTGAAGTGTGTCTGGCATTTCAAATTGCATTTTGCCCATGAAATGAATCGTACAGAAAATAAATTGAAAATATAAGTCCTGCATACTAAATCACATTGGATGTGAATGTAGAAGGTGTGGTTAATAAGTTTGCAGATGACCCCAAAATTGGTAGTGTAGTGGACAGTGAAGAAGGTTATCCCAGAGTGCAACAGAACCTCAATCAGATGGGCCAAGTAGCGGCAGATGGAGTTTAATTTAGATAAAAGTGAGATGTTGTATTTTGGTAAGGCAAATCAGGACAGGACTTGTATACCTTACTGGTAAGGTCCTGGGAGTGTTGTCAATAAGGAGACCTTGGGGTGCAGGTTCATAGGTCCTTGAGGGTGGAGTCGCAGGTAGACAGGGTAGTGAAGAACTCATTTGGTACACTTGTCTTTATTTGTCAGTGCATTGAGTATAGCAGTTGAGATGTCATGTTGCAGCTGTACAGGATATTGGTTAGGTCACTTTCGGAATACTCATTTAATTCTGGTCTGCCTGCTATAGGAAAGGTGTTGTGAAACTTGAAAGGGTTCAGAAAAGATTTACAAGGATGTTGCTGGGGTTGGAGCATTTGCACTATAGGGAGATGCTGAATAGGCTGGGGCTGTTTTCCCTGGAGCATTGGAGACTGAGGGGTGATTTTATAGAGGTTTATAAAATCATGAGGGGCACGGATAGGGTGACTAGTTAAGGTCTTTTCACCAGGGTGAGGGAGTTCAAAACTAGAGGGCATAGGTTTAAGGTGAGAGGCAAAAGATATAAAAGAGACCTAAGGGACAGCTTTTTCATGCAGAGAGTGGTGTGTGTATTGGAATGAGCTGTGAGAGGAAGTGGTGAAGGCTGGTTCAATTGCAACATTTAAAAAACATATGGATGAGTATATGAATTGGAAGCATTTATAGGGATATGGACCAAATGCTGGCAAATGGGACTATATTAATTTGGGACATCTGGTTAGCATGGACAAGCTGGACCGAAGGGTCTGTTTCCATGTTGTATAACCCTATGACTGTGACTCTAAGATTTCACTTGTGCTAGATGGTTTTTCATTGGTGTGTAACTAACTCGTGAGCCCCCATCACATCCATACTCACTTGTAAAGACTACTGATGCTCATAGCATATTGAATTCTAAACTTATGCAGCACATATAATTTAAAACTCCCTCTACACTTTGCAAGTATTGGTTTCAAACATTAAAGCAAAACATAGGAGCACATCACTGTGTGATGCATGCAGAGATATACCATTCTAGAGTAGTGAAGATATGTGCAAATTTACTGCCCATTCCTGATGCCCTTGAAAGGGTATAAAAGGGTATATTCTAAATACTGTATACTTAACCTAAGCAGAGTTATGTATTATGCTTATCAGTTCTGATCAATTGTCCCATCTGAAGTGTTAACCCAATTGTTCACTGAATCTTGAATCAGTGGTTTTCTAAGTTGATGAAGTATAATTAATTGAGTGTTTTGTATTGTCTCAGTGTTCCCCTGATCCCCAGGCTCATGTAGTCTCTCCACTAGTGATCCACCTTTGCTTTCCTTTATGCCTATATTGTAGTAATAACTGTAGCTTTTCCAGTTATTTCAATCATAATTCTGAATCTTGCAGGGTATTTTTCCCAGGGCACTGCTGTCACTCC
Source organism: Rhincodon typus (assembly GCF_021869965.1). Classification (NCBI taxonomy): domain Eukaryota; kingdom Metazoa; phylum Chordata; class Chondrichthyes; order Orectolobiformes; family Rhincodontidae; genus Rhincodon; species Rhincodon typus. Next base: position 42,594,302 of record NC_063354.1, on the reverse strand, counting down.
TGTGTCTTTAACATGTGCCTGATTTTCATAATGTGATCTATTGTTTGCTAATTTGTTTAATTTACTTCTAGTGATTTTCTTCAGCTGGTATTCCAATTCTGGTTTTCAGAACCCTCCTATTTCCTTGTCAGGAACAAGTGGCAGGGAGCCAAGGTTTTATCAATAGCTTATCTGATAGCGTCTTGGCTTGGCATTGGTTGCAGTTTTGCTGCTACTGATGTTGTTTTCAAATCTTTGCACTCTTCCCTTGGAAAGCAGTGTGAAACAGTGGAAGAATCTGCAGACTGACTAACATTCTGACAGGCTGTGACATGAACACTCCTTCCATAACTCTAACCATCTATACACCAGCTGCTTGTTTGGCTAGCCCCAACACAGCGGGGGCGAGAGGGAGTTTCACAGGCTTCCACAATCCCCATGATTGCTGTTAACATGAAGAAAACTTAGTAAAGTTTTTAATGTTAGTGAACAGTAGACTGTGCTGTTGGGTCTTTCATAGCATGATAAGCTTCTTGACTTTTTGGAGAAGTCTAGGAGAGGCTCATCAAACCCATGCTGCTTGGAACAGGCAGACTTCTGCTTCGTAAAACTGAAACATGGCATTGATGTAATGTAATAAGTGCATAAAATACATTTCTATTGCTCTGTCATCAGCAACCATGCCTCAAGCAGTCTGTGTCTTAAGCTCCAGAATTCCCTCCTGAAAGCTGTTTGGCTAACCAGGTCTCTTCTCCTTTAGAGATAGCAGGA
>NC_063354.1:42560265-42588552 GCF_021869965.1 Rhincodon typus | reverse complement strand
CAAGCAGAACACTTGCATTCTGTTCTCAAAAAAGACACTGAACTTCCAGTTGCCTGCCACCTCAACACATTACCCTGTTCCCTGGCCAATATCTTTGTTTTAGGCTTGCTGCAGTGCTTTAGCTAAGCCCAGTGCCAGCTGGAAGAATAGCACCTCATTTTCCGCTTGAAGACCCTGTAACCTTCTCGACACAATATCAAGTTCGATAACTTTAGAGCTTGAGCTCTCCCGTGTCCTTACCCCAATCCTCACAAACGAGGCCTTGTCATCACATAGTCCACTATTACACACACCACCACGCATTGTTAGCCATTAATAGCCATTCACCCTTCTCCCAGACAGCTATCCATTCCTTTGTCTATCCAACTGCACTTCTCTCTCTTTGGGTTCTGTCCCCACCTATTGTTTACGCCTTCCCCCTCCCCCCTCACCTCTCTTCTGCATATAAACTGACATCTTCCTAGCTGTCATTAGTTCTGAGGAAGGGTCTCTTGACCCAAAATGTTAAGTCTGATTTCTTTCCAGCTGAGCTTTTCCAGCAGCTTCTGTTTTTGTCCAGGATAAGCCAGTGAGTTTTGTTGAAGTGGTAAAGGAAAGCACAGTGGAAGCTAAAAAGCTGCAAAAGAATGTACAACCTGATCAGTGGTTCATTGAGAAGAAAGTGGCTGATCTCTGAAGAATTTACTTGTATGGGTAAGGTTTACTCACGTATACCAGGAGGAGCAGGTAAAGTAATTAAGATTTTAAGAGATGGGGAGTAAGTCAGTCTTTTATGGTGGGAACCGAGGAGATATGTAATTCAGGAGTATTGTCAGAAGAAGTGATAATATTTGTAATTCATGGTGAGAAGAGCAGTGTTCCATTATAGAAAGTGAGGTTGGAGAGGCTGGTGAAAAGTGAAGTGGTCATAGAGTAATAGAGAAATTCTCGATTCTGGGAATAAAGTTTATCCTTGGTGATGATATAACTGGATCACAGGTGAGAATGATGCCTCCTGCAGTTGAAAAGCAGTGGAAAATCAGGCAACTGAGATGTTAATGCAAGTATATCCTGGATTTTTCCTGACTATGTGGTAACAAGGTCACAAGGCCAAAGGTGGAAACAGGAAGAGAAAGCAAGGAGTGAAAATAGCCAAGTTGAAGTTCAATTATCAGAGACTACGTTTGATCAAATGGTTGAGAAAAAAACAAGAACAAGTGGATGACAAAGTGGATATTTTTACTTCAGGGAAATTAGCTGAATTCCAATGGAAAGATGAAAAACTAAAGCAGTCATACCAAAAAGCATGCAGAGAAGAAGAATATGAGTGTGTTCGAGAATGTTACTATCTTAAAAATGACGTCTTGATGAGGAAATGGATACAATCAAATATTCAGACAGATGAGAAATAAGCAGTTCATCAAGTTGTATTACCGGTGGGTTATAGAAAGGAGGTGTTGTGGATAGCACATAAATTAATAGTAAGAGGTTATTTGGGAGTAAGGCAAACACAAGCCAAAATACAGCACATTTTCATTGCCCTGGATTGCATGAGGATGTGGTTGAATTTTGCTGGACATGTCATATGTCATACATGTCAGGTAATTTGAAAACCTCAGGCAGTGATAAAACCAGCACCCTTAATAGCATTCTTGTATTTGAGGAGCCTTTTACAAGAGTCTCAATTGATTGCATAGGCCCCCCTACCTTAAACAAAAAGTGGGAATCAGTATTTGTTGACCGTATGGATATGTGTACTAGATTTCCAGAGGCCATTCCATTACATAGTATCATGGCCATAAGGATTCTAAAAGAATTACTCCAATTTTTTTTACTGGAGAGAATTCTTAGGGATAGGATTTATGCACATTTGGAAAAGCATGGCCTAACTAGGGACAGTCAGCATGGCTCTGTGCAAGGCATGTCATGTCTTACTCACTTGATTGAATTTTTTGAGGAGGTGACCAAGGTGATCGATGAGAGTAGACCAGTGGATGTTGTTTACATGGATTTTAGTAAGGTTTTTGACAAGGTCCCTCAGATTAAGATCCATAGTGACTTGGCTGTGTGGATTCAGAATTGGTAGTGTTGAAAGGGTATTTATCAGGCTAGAGTTCCATGACTGGTGGTGTTCTGCAGAAATCCATACTGAGACCTCTGTTGTTTGTGATATGTAAAATGACTTAGATGAGAATGTGGATGGGTGGGTTAGTAAGTTTGCAGACAATACAAAGATCGGTGGAGCTGCGGATAGCGTAGAAGGTTGTCCAAGGATACAGTGGGATATAGATCAGTTGCAGACATGGGCAGAGAAATGGTAGATGGTGTTTAATCTGGGTAAATGTGAGGTGCTGCACTTTGAGCGATGAAATATTAAGGAAACATTTACACTTAATGGCTGGACTCTGAACAGTATTGATGTACAGAAGGATCTTGGGGTTCAAGTTCATAGCTCCCTGAAAGTAGCCACACAAGTAGACAGGGTAGGAAAGAAGGCATTTGACATGCTTGCCTTTATTGGTTGGGAAATTGAGTACAAGAGTCAGGCTGTCATGTTGTAGCTTTATTAGACTTTAGTTAGGTCACATTTAGAGTATTGTGTTCAATTCTGGCCACCACATTATAGGAAGAATGTGGAGGCTTTGGAGAGGGTGCAGAAGAGGTTTACCAGAATGCTCTGCTCCTATGATGCTGCTTGGCCTGCTGTGTTCATCCAGCCCTGCACCTTGTTGTCTCGTTTTACCAGAATGCTGCCTGGATTAGAGGGTATGAGCTATAAGGAGAGGCTAGAAAAACTCTGGCTGTTTTCTCTTGAGTGGTGCAGGCTGAGGGGAGACTTCATAGAGGTCTATAAAATTATGAGATGCATAGATAGGGTTGATGGTCAGAATCCTTTCCCAGAGTTGAAATGTCTAATACTGGGGGAAATGCATTTAAAGTTGGGGGGAGGGGGGAGTTCAAAGGAGACGTGAAGGGCAAGATTTTTCATGTAGAGAATGGTAGAGGTCTAGAATGCACTGCCAGGGGTGGTGGTATAGGCAGATACAATAGGAGCATTTAAGGGACTTTTAGATAAGCATATGAATATGCAAAGAATGGAGTAATGTGGATCAATGGTAGGCAGAAGGGATTAGTTTAATTTGGTGTCATATTCAGCACAACATCGTGGGCCAAAGGGCCCATTCCTGTGCTATACGGGCTACCCACAGAGATACATTCATTTAAAGGGTCACATTTTAGCATCAAAGTTATTCAAGGAAGTTATGGATAGTTTAGGAATAAAATAATTAAAATCTGTTGCGTACTATCTAGAATTCCAGGGAGCGTTAGAATGGTGGCATCAAACTTTAAAGATCATATGGAAGACTTATAGTTAAGACTATATAGAGGATTGGAATAAGGGAATTCCATTTGTACTTTCGCAATTACGGATGCACCTAATGAATCAGCTAAATTGAGTCTATTTGAATTCGTCTTTGGGCATGAGGTGAAAGAACCACTGAAATTAATTAAGGAGAAATTGGCGAGTCAGCATTCAGAGACAGCATATTTAGACTATGTGTCAGATTTTAGGGAAAGATTAAATCAATTGGGTGAGTTGGCAAGACAGCATTTGAAAGTAGCATAGATAGTGATGAAATAGGAAGCAGACAAATCAAAAATTCACAATTTTGCTAGTGGAGATAAAGTCCAGTGTGACAGGTAAACATTTAAAGTCAAGGTTTTAATGGGCCTTAGCAAATCAAAAGGAAAGTAAGTAAGGTTTTAATAGGAATACAGATGGAAAGAAATCTGAGTGTGTCATGTGAATATGCTCAAAAGGTATTTTGACAGGGAAGGAAAGTGTGGTACTGGCTACGACACAAAATTCAGATGATTCTGAATTGGACGTTCCTCAAATTAAATTTGACAATGAGGAAGTTCTCAAAAAATGGGATAACTTATTGTTACCTTCCAGAGGAAAGTTGAAATGACCTGAAAGAGTTACTATGATAAAATAGGGTAATATGTGGGAATAAGCAGGGAAGTTCTCACTTAATTGTGTATGAAGTAGATATAGAAAATGCTGTTCCAGTTAAGCAACATCCTTATAGAATTAACCCTCTGAAATTGGCACAGGTTCAAAAAGAGATTGAACGCATGCTAAAAGACAATTTAATCAAAGTGAGTTACAGCGAATGGAGCTCACCCATAGTAATGGTGTTAAAACCAGATGGTACCCAAAGATTATGTGTGGACTATCACAAAATCAATGCACTTACAAAATCTGATTCATATTCTATTCCATGTTTGGAAGACTATATGGAGGAGGTGGGACAAGCAACTTATGTTTCTAATTTGGATTTACTCAGATGATACTGGCAGATACCTTAATCTGAAAGACCAAAGGAAATTTTGGTTTTTGTGACACTGAACAGACTGTATAATGTAAAATCATGCCAGCCACATTTCAAAGACCAACCAATAAAGTCATTTAGGGATTAACCAATTGTATGGTATTCATCGATAATCTGGTGATTTTTAGTCACATATGGAATGAACATTTGGAGTATTTATCAGAATTATTCAATCGACTTTGGAGGGTGGGATTGGTGATAAACTTGGCTAAGAATGAGTTCGCAAAAGCCCAAGTCATGTTCCTGGGCCATGTTATTGGACATGGACAGATGGTCCCACAGGATGTGAAAACAAAGGTTATTGGGGAGTTGCCCATTTCATCAACGAAGAGGGCAATACTTGATTCCTGGGATGAGGGGGGCTTTATTGGAAGCTCATACCAAATTTTAGCAGTGTGATTGTTCCACTGATTGATTTATTAAAAAAGTACAAAAAATTTCAGTGGACGGTGGACTGTTAGTAGGCATTTGACAGTCTGAAAGCTGTATTAACTAATGCCCCAGTGTTAGCCACACCTATTATGCAAAGTCATTCAAGGTGGCTTTTGATGCTGGTGATTTGAGTGTCGGTGCTGTACTTTTATAAGAAGATGACAAGAAGACGACAAGAAGATAGAAAAACCTACTGGGTATTTTTCCTGAAAGTTGAATACTCATCAATAGAAATATCCACCTTTGAAAAAGAGATCTTGACGTTGATGTTGGCGTTGCAACATTTGAACATTTACACTGCCAGTAATGTCTCTGAGGCAATTGTATATACTGATCATAACCCATTAAAAATTTTGGAGAAATTTAAGGATAAAAATTCCAAACTGTTTAGATGGAGTTTATTTTACAGCCATTCAATTTGAAAATTAAACATGTGGCAGTATGAGAGAACGTAATTGACAATGCATTATCGCGACTTTGAAGGAAGACTGATGTGTTCGGTGGCGGGGAAGAAAAGGACTATAGTAGTGAGTGTTTGCATGGTTAGATTGAATGTAAAGTATATGTCTTGTAGTGTACTAATAGAGTAAAGGTTTTAACAATGAAGCCATCTTTGTATATTGATAGTTCAATTTTTTAAAAGAGGGGAGGTGTGACGATACAATGGCTCCAAGAGGTGTATTTGATCCATTTTTTTTCTAGTGAAGATAGAAGTGCTGAGTAGTCTACTTCAAAGCCCATTAAGTAAACAGCTTGTGAGGCCTTGGGTTGTTTTCTAAATTCAGATCGGTAGAAGCAGCCTGAATGGGTGGGGTCAAGCTCCCACAGAACCAGTACTTTTAGATTTTCAGTAACAGTTGTTGCGGTCTTGAAGTTGGGTTTCGAAGATGCAGCTCATCTCTCCCTGCTACTCTTGTTCTCAGAGTTTTCTCTTAATGTTTTTCCTCCTGGACTGGAGGATTGCATTTGTGACAATCTATTTTACTGAATTTGCCTTTGCTAAGGGTGTGTTTATGGGATGTTGCTAACTTAGAACAGTTACTGTTTAGTAGTTGAATAATCTACTATCTTGTTAAGTTGTCCATAGAGCTAAATTATTCCAATTTCCTCTTTCTTTTGTTATATTTTAACCATAAAGTGTTTTGGTTCAAGACTGGTAATTTGACCAATCAAATTACATCTGAAACGTAATGCCTTCCACTTGCCTTAAAATAAGAAAAAGCGTCTAGTCTATCTGTCTTAATATATTTTGAGGGAGTTTGGTCTAGGCCATAACAGATTGCATTTCAAAAGTTAACCATTGACTGAAGTGTTTGGAACATCCTGAAGTTGTGTTAAGTGCTTTATAAATGCACATTCAACTTGATGAAAAATAAATAACTCTATTTGGAACAGCACCAGCATCTTTTATGCTGTGGACTCTGTCACACCTCAGCGCATCTCGTGCTGAGTGCTCATTCTCCGCTGTGAACAGCTTTTAAAGGAGATGTGAAAAGCACACTGACAATGCTAATAGCATTATCTAATTGCTGCTTGTAAATACATAGTCAGTTGTTAAATTACTATAACCAGTTAATGAATGAATCTAAAGGCTCTACAGTGTGCCCTTGTGGTTTTCATTATTTACACAGTATATACTGTATGAGCCATTAATTTTTTTTCACATTCAACAATATTCTTTGACATTTACCTAATTTTTTTTTCCCCAATGGGTCTTCAGCTCTGCATCAGTATTTTCAGAGGGTCCTTTGATATTTTGAATCATGCATGGAACGTAGGCGTTGCTGTCATGACACCATTTATTGCTCCTCTCTAATTGACATTGCAGAGGTGCTAGTGTGCCACTTCCTTGAATACAACTGAATGTTAATCAACCACTTGCTATGAATTTGGAGTCATATATAGGTCAGATGAGATAAGGATGACAATTCTCTTTCCTAAAGGATGGTAGTGAACCAGGTGCTTTTTTAAAATGACAACTCAATAAGCTTGTCGTCTCCATTTAGTGATACCACGTTTTTATTCCAGATTTATTTCATTAACTGAATGTAATTGTTGGGATTTGAATGTGCTTCTCTAGATCACGAGCCTCAGCTTCTGGATTACACTTCAGCGATATAACCGTTCTTTTTCTGCATCCATTAAGTGTTTGTATTTGCTGGGGATACCCAGACTTGTGTCAGTCTTTGGAGGGGTTTCTGGAAGCAAGTCACTATTTGCAAATCAGTGTTTTGATATTGCAGTAGGGTATCTTCAGGGAGTTCCTGGAAAGGTCTTGTTATTGCAGATTTCAGGAAGTATCAGTTTTTGCAGTCTTTTCCTGTCATCTGCAAGAAATTCCTGGGCATGTGTCAGTGTTTACACAGAGTCCCTGTAAGTGTGGGTATTTACAAAGGCTGTACCCCAACGCAAAGGAAATCTCCTAATCTCTCTCTATTCACTGTAAATCATCAGTGTGGAACTGTGCTGCAACTATGTGATATTGGTTTGGAAAGTGAGGGTGTTTGACTGTGGAGACAGATTTTGCAAAATATCCGTTTGGATTTTATCAAGGAAAAATATCCATGGTGTCATGTAAATTCTGAGAATGTTCTACTGTTTCTTAAACTTTAAAAATTGTGTCGACTGGGGAATGAGAGAAGTGTATCCTACGCATGTTTAATTGATTGTTTGAACTGAGAGCTGTTATTCTGCTTTATAGCAAATTTACTCAAGTGAAATTGGAACGCAGTGTACTGTACCATGAATTTGTCAGCTTTAATAAGCCTCATTTTTATGAGGATTCTGCCTGAGCAATCACAGGGTAATCTTGTTCCATTGTATAATACCAAAGAATTTAATACTCTCTGAAACTTTAGTGTTGGAAATATTCTCTGCTAACCCTTTCTGGGTTACCTCAAACACCACGGTGCAACTGCTGCTCTCTAGTAGTATGGGCCATAAGATTCATAGGCTTTTTCACAAGTCTCATCCCAGCAATCTGTTTGAGTGCAAGTGAGAAGGCAAAATTAATCTGACTGTCCCTATACAATGTAGGGTAAAAATTATTCACTGCTTCCACACCTGACAATAATTCATTAACGCACATATGTTAGAAGGTGCATGTGTAATTCCTGCTGTCTTTGTATGTTAGAAAATCAACAATAACTAATTTATTAAGTACCTTTCATGTAATAAAACATTCCAAGGCACTTTGCAGAAACATTATGAAACAAAATGTGACTCTCGGCTACACTCTTGGTTCTTGTTAGCAGTTGGTGTCGGGTTGATTGTAGGTTTGTGTGCAACTCTGATGCCCAGTGGCCGTAGGAGTCTTGTGGTCAGTTCAGATACGTTCTTGCTGTATTGTAACGTGACAAGTGTGTTGGGGCGATCAACCCGACGCCAACTACTACCAAGAACCAAAGACCCCTTACTCACTATAGACAGAACCAACGTAATATACAAGGTTCCATGCAAGTACTACGACAAACATTACATTGGACAGACCGGAAGGAAACTGGCTACGAGAATACATGAAACCAACTAGCAACAAAAAGACATGACCAATACTTACTCGTCTCCATACACATGGATAAGGAGAACAACCAGTTCGATTGGGACAATGTCAGGATCCTAGGACAAGTCAAACAGAGACAAGCATGGGAATTTCTAGAGGCCTGGTTCTCTACCAAGAAGGCCATCAATAAACACTCAGAATTAGACACCATATACACACCACTGCAAAGAAAAACTGGAAATGAGGTAATCAACTCTAATGGACCCCAGAGCTTAAATAACAAGCAGGAAAACACAACAGCACTTCATCAGCAGCTGCACGGATGATGTTTGCCAGCAGGGTAATGAAACGTCTGCAAGCTAATGAACCAGCTCGTTAAGCGAACCAGCCACCGATCCTTATTAAGTTTGTCTGTTGGTGACTCTTGGAGTTCAGCTGAACACTCCTATTGAGGCCACCAGAGTTGAGTGTAGTGGCCATCACTAAGAAGGAGGTACTGAGGAAACTGAAAGGTCTGAAGGTGAATAAGTCACCTGGACCAGGTGGACTACACTCCTGGGCCCTGAAGGAGACAGCTGAGGAGATTGTAGAGGCATTGGTGGTGATCTTTTGGGAATTACTTGAGTCAGGGAGGATCCCAGAAGACATGAAAATGGCAAATTGACATCCCTGTTTAAAATGGGAGGGAGACAGAAGGCAAGAAACTATAGGCGTTAGCCTGACCTCTGTCGTTGATAAGACTTTAGAGTCCATTATTAAAGATGAGATTGTGGAGTACTTAGAAGTGCATGGTGAAATACGACAGAATCAGCACGGCTTTTTCAAGGGGAGGTCATGCCTGACAACTTTGTCTCTCCTTTGTCTAACAGCTCATTAGCCCCTCAAAGAATTCTCACAATGTGCATGATCTGTTTGGATTTCCAGAAGGCCTTTGATAAGATGCCTCATTGGAGGCTGCTAAATTAGATAAGGGCCCATGGTGTTAAGGCAAAGTACTGGCATGGATAGAGGATTGGCTAGCTGGCAGAAAGCAGAGAGTGGGGATAAAGGAGTCTTTCTCAGGCTGGCACATGATGACTAGCAGAGTTCGACAGGGTCTGTGTTGGGACCACAGCTATTCACGTTATATATTAACGAACTGGACAAAGGTCTAAGGGCATTGTTGCTAAGTTTGCAGATGACACAAAGATATGTGAAGGGACGGGTAGTGTTGAGGAAATGGAGATGTTGCAGAAGGACTTGAATAGACCAGGAGGGTGGGCAAAAATGTGGCAGATGGAATACAATGTAGGAAACTGTGAACTTATACATTTTGGTAGGAAGAAGAGGCATTGACTGTTCTAAATGGAGAAGAGTTTAGGAAATCTAAAGCACAAAGTGCTTGGGAGTCCTAGATCAGGATTCTCTTAATGTTAATGTATTGGTTCATTTAGCTGTTAGGAAGGCAAATGCAATGTTATCATTCATTTCAAGAGGTCTAGAATACAAGAGCAGAGACGTACTGCTGAGTCTGCATAAGGCTCTGGTCAGACCATATTCGGAATATTGTGAGCAGTTTTGGCCCTTTATCTAAGGAAAGATGCGCTGGTGTTGGAGGGAGCCCCAGAGATGATGGAATGTGCAGCACAGTAGCTCACTGTTTAGCACTGTTGCCTCAGTTCGAGGGACCCAGGTTGGATTCCAGTCTTGGGTGACTTTGTGGAGTTTGCAAGGTCTCCCTGTGTTTGTGTAGGTTTCTGCTGGTTGCTCTGGTTTCCTCCCAATGTCCAATGGTGTGCAGGGTAGGTGGATTGACCATGCTAAATTGCTCCATAGTGTCCAGGGATGTGCAGACAAGGTGGATTACCCATGGTGAATGCAAGGTTGCGGGGATAGGTTCAGGGGGTGGGTCTGCGTGGGTTGCTCTTTGGTGGGTTGGTGCAGACTCGATGAGTGGAATGACCTCTTTCTGCACTGTATGGATTCTGTGATGAAGGGCTTGTCCCATGAGGAGCGGTTGAGGACTCTGGGGTCTGTACTTGATGGAGTTCAAAAAGATGAGGGGGCGCCATCTGATTGAAACTTAGAGAATACTGAGAGGCCTGAATAGAGTTGACGTGAAAAATATGTTTCCACTAGTAGGAGAGTCTAGGACCCAAGAGCACACCCTCAGAGTGAGGGGATGACCATTTAGAACTGAAATGAGGAGGAATTTCTATAGCTGGATGATGGTAAATTTGTGGAACTCATTGCTGCAGAGGGCTGTGGAGACCAAGTCATTGAATGCATTTAAGACAGAGACAGACAGGTTCTTGATTAGTAAGGGAATCGAGGGTTGTCTGGAGAAGGCAGGAGAATGCATGGAAAAATATATAATCCATGATCGAATGGTGGAGTAGACTCATTGGGCCAAATGGCCTTTTTCTGTTCCAATATCTTAAAAAACAGATATCCGGACGTTGTTCCAAAGTGGACTGTTGTTACATTATGATAAATTATTCTTCCTTTTTTTTATCAAGAGCTGTATGTTTTCTGGTCAAAACTGAGAGTTGTGATGTGGGGTGAAGCTTCTGTTTGTCAGCATTGTGAATGGGGTGGGAAACCTGGAATAGAGTCCCACCTCCTGTTCTTGGTGGACTCTAGGGTCAGCTCAACTTCATGAAAATCCACAGGACTCCATTAGGTCAGGTGACCAAAACCTTGGACAAAGAGGCAAGTTTCAAGGAGCATCTTAACAGAAGAAACCGAGGTGGAAACGCAGAAAGGAGCGTGATCCAGAGCCTAGCAACTCAACTGTAGACATAGCTAGTGATACTGAAATGACTAAACGGGGATGCGCACGAAACCAGAATTAGAGGACCACAGATATATTGGAGGAAATCACAGCTAGAGATGGACAAGAGCATGGAGGGATTTGCAACAAGGATGAGCGTTTTAAACTTGCTTGACCAACATAGTGGGGTAATTGGGGAAATAGGAATTGCTGTAAGTCAAGACATGGGCAGCAGACTTTTGGATGCGCTCCAGTTTGCAGGGGTTAGTGTTGAAAACCAGGAAGGAGTGTGTCATAATAGTCAAGTCTAGAAGTAACAAAGGCACAAATAAGGGTTTCATAAGCATATGAGCTAAGACAGGGATGAGATAACAGAGGTCAAAAAAAGAGATCTTAGTCTTGGGCATGAAAATGATGTTGGAATTTCATCTCAGGATCAAAAATGCAGACTTCTGTCCTCCGACTCTTTAATTAAAGGGTTTCTCCTGTTAGTGAACCAGTTCAGATCCTGTGATATTCCAATGATTTTGTAGTCATTTGTACTGAATTCAAGTTGTCCAACTGTCTTGGGCTATTAACCAGTATTGATTCCAGTGCTATATAATCTGTGCTGCCGGAGCAAATAATTTGCCTAGCCATGGCTGAAGTTTGCCACATGTGACTGTGTAACTCCTAGGTTCCATGTTGGCTGATCTGCATGGTCCTGATGATTTGAACTTGAGTCAAAGCAGGGAACCTGTCCTTCTCTGATTGGAATGTTTTGTGGAACAAAAACTGTTGGAGACCAGGATTACCATTCGGGATTCTGAGAATGCTTCCTGAAGGGGATTTCCAAATTTGTGTTTTATTCAGTTTTCTATTCAGTATTCTGACTATTGGCAAATTGGAAATCAAAGCTAGATGCCTTGGGAGATAGTAAGAACTGCCGATGCTGGAGTCGGAGATAACACAGTGTGGAGCTGGAGGAACACAGCAGGCCAGGCAGTATCAGAGGTGCAGGAAAGCTGATGTTTTGGGTTGGGACCCTTCTTCAGAAATGGGGAAGGGCGAAGGGAGCTCTGAAATAAATAGAGAGGAGTGGTGGGGCTGGGGAAGGTAGGTGGGATGGTGATAGGTGAGTGCAGGTAGCCAGTGGTGGGGATTGGTCAGTGAGGTGGGAGGAGCGAATAGGTGGGAGAGAAGACGGACAGGTTAAGGAGGCGGGGATGAGAGGGAGGGTTGGGGAGATTTTGAAACTGATAAAGTCCACATTGAGACCATTGGGTTGTAGGCTGCCAAGGTGGAATATAAGGTGCTGCTCCTCCAGTTTGTGGGTGGCGTCATTGTGACACTGGAGGAGGCCCAGGATGGACATGTCGTCCGGGGAGTTGAAGTGGTTCGCGACTGGAAGGTGTTGTCATTTGTCGCGAACAGAGCGCAGGTGTCTACAAAGCGGTCTCTGAGCTTCCGTTTGGTCTCCCCGATGTAGAGGAGACCACATTGGGAGAAGCGGATGTAGTAGACCGTGCGGGTGAACATCTGTCTGATGTGGAAGGTTTTTTTGGGGCCTGGGATGGAGGCAGGTGTAGCGGCAGGTGAAGCAATTCCTGCAGTTGCAGGGAAAAGTGCTGGTGGTGGTGAGGCTAGTGGGGAGTGTGGAGCAGATGAGGGAGTCGCAGAGAGAGCGGTCCCTACAGAAGGCAGATAGGGGTGGAGAGGGAAATATATCCTTGGTTGTGGAGTCAGATTGCAGGTGGCGGAAGTGGCGGAGAATGATATGTTGAATGCGCAGGTTAGTGGGATGATACGTGAGGATCAGTGGGACTCTGTCTTTGTTTTTGTTTTGGGGAGGGGTGTGAGGGCAGAGGTGTTGGAAACGCAAGAGATGCGGTTGAGAGCATTTTCAACCACTGAAGGGGTGAAGTAGCAATCCTTGAAATAAGAGGACATCCGGGATGTTCAGGAGTGGAACGCCCCATCTTGGGAGTAGACAAGGCGGATCCTGAGTATCAGGTTGCATATTGCCAACATGTCGACAGATGTTTAAATGAACCAAGGAACATTGTTATTTTAATGTGGCTTTCTGGGAATTTCCAAAATGTGAAGTATGTTATATTGATTCACTAAGTAGTTTAGCCATGACAATCAATAAAGTAATGACTTATATTTCTACTTGTATCTATATGTTTTGAGGATAAGGGGTTCTGTTTCAGGTTGGCAATCTGTAAATGGTGTGTTCCCAAGGGATCAGTGCTGGGACTGCAACTGTTCATAACATTCGTTATGACTTGGAGGAAGGAACCGAACGTACTGTAGCCAGATTTGTAAATGACACAAAAATAAGTTGAAAGGCATGTAGTGCGAGAGATACAAACAGTTTATACAGAGATATTAAAATGTTAAGCTGTGGGCAAAATGTTGGCAAATTGAGTACAATGTGGGAAAATGTGAAGTTGTAATTTTGGAAGGGATAACAAAAGACCAGTATTGTGTAAATGGAGAAAAACTGCAGAAAGCTGCAACAAAAAGGAACCTGAGGGTATTTGTGCATAAAACACAGAAAACTAGCACACGAGCAACATACCAATGGAATGTTGGCCCTTAGGGGTTGGAGTACAAGAGTAGGGAAGTCTTACTGTAACTGTACAAGGTGCTGGTGAGACCACATCTAAAGTATTCTGACCAGTTTTAAAAAGACATAATTTCATTGGAGGCAATTCAGGGAAAGTTCGCTGAGTTGATCCCTGGTATGGAGATTTGCTCTTGTGAGCGAAGGTTGAACAGGTTGGGACTCTACTCACTAGAGTTTAGAACAACGAAAGGCGATCTCATGGAAACATATAGGATTCTGAAGGGCTTGACAGGTAAATGCTGAGAGGCTGTCTCCCTTCGTGGGAGAGCCTAGGACCAGGGACAGGATAAAGGGTGCCATATTAAGACTGAGATAAGGAGGAATTTCTTCTCTGAGAGTTGAGAGTCTTTGGAATTCAGAGAGCCACAAAGAGCTTTGGGGGCAGTGTCCTTGTGTATATTTAAGGCTAAGATAGATGAATTGTTGATCAGTCAGGGAATCAAGGATTATGGGGCAAGGACAGGAAAGTGGACATGAAGAATATTGGATCAGCAAGGATCCTATTAAATAGTGGACCAGGGTTGAGGGGCTGAATGGCCTACCTTTGTTCTTATTTCTTATGGTCTATATAACAGGACATTTCAAAGGTCTGTATAACCAGTTAAGTATTTTTGAAGCAAACGAAAGCAGAAATTGCTGATAAAACTCAGCAGTTCTGACAGCATCTGTGGAAAGAAAACTGTGACTCCTGTTAAGAACTAGAAGCAGCTATGAAAGAGTGCAATTTATGCTGATGACAGGGTCTGGAAGTGAATAAGAGTGAGCAGATATGTGGAAATGGAGACCAGAGAGAGAGGGAGGGAGGGAAGGAAAAAGGTAGACAGTCAAAAGGGTTGTTTATAGTAAGCCAGGGACGAAAAGAAGCTAGGTGGGTGAAAATGGGGTCGAAGAGTGGAGGAAAATGAGTTGGCAGTACTGAGAACAACCCATTTCACGACAGCACCTAGGATTTGGGAGATGGGCAAGAGACGAGGAAGGATGTGTTCATGTTCTGAAATTATTAAACTTGATTGAGTCCTGAAGCCTGTAAGGTACCCAAGTGGAGAAAGAGATGTTGATCTTCCAGCTGGTGATAAGCCTTGCTGGAGCACTGCATCAGGCCTGAGACTGAAATGTTGGCCTGTGAGCTCGGTGGTGTGTTGAAATGGCAGGCAACTAAACGTTGAGGTCATTTATACAGACAGAACATGGTTGTTCTGCAGTGTGGTTACCCAGTCTGCATTCTGTCTCCCCAGTTAGAGCAGACGGCAGCAAATACAGTAGACTAGATTGAATGCTGTGCAGATAAATTGCTGCTTCACCCGGAAGATGTATCTGGGGCTTAGATTATGAGGACGTAAATGGGCAAGTGTTATACCTTTTCCAGTTGCACAGGAAGGTGGTGTGGGGAGGTGTTGAGTGTGGAGGTGGGTTAGACCAGGGTGTCCCAGAGGGACCCCAAACTTTTAGTACCCTGCAGAATGCTGACACGGGAGGGGAGGGGAATATCTGTCTGGTGGCAGCATCCTGCTGGAAATGGCAACTAATGATCCTTTCAATGTGGAGGTTAGAGCTGGAATATGAGGACAAGGGGATCGTATTGTTGTTGTGGGGAAAGGGAAAGGGATGAAGGCAGAAGTGCAGAAAATGGGTCGAACACAGCTAAGGGCCCTGTCAACTGTGGTGATGGACAGTCCTTGGTTGAGGAAAAAGAGGATGTGAACACCTTCCTTGCCTAATTACTATCTTAGGCCCAGTCACGACATAGGTTGCTTTCAGTACAGCCAACGTATTTTCACCCACGTATAGACACCATTTTCATCCATCTAGCTTTTCTTCTTCCCTGACTAACTATCAATAGTCCCTCTTCCGCTGTTACACTGGCATTATCCCCCACCTCTTCCTCTGTACATTGATGACTGCATTGGCACTACCTCATGCTCCCACAAGGATCTTGAACAGTTCATCAACTTTACCAACACCTATCAGCCCAACCTCAAATTCAGCTGGACCATCCCCGATACCTCCCTCTCCTTCCTGGACCTCTCTGTCTCCATCTCTGGTGACTGTCTCGAAACTGACATTTATTTCAAGCCCAACAACTCCCAGAGCCACCTGGACTACACCTCCTCTCACCCACCTTCCTGCAAGAATTTGATCCCCTACTCCCAATTCCTCCGCCACGTCTCCTCCCAAGATGAGGTGTTCCACTCCCGCACATCTCAGGTGTCCTCCTATTTCAAGGACGGTAACTCTGATGATTGAAAATGCCCTCAACCGCATCTCTTACATTTCCCGCACTTCTGCCCTCACATCCATTCTCCCCAACAAAAATAAAGACAGAACTCCCCTGGTCTTCACATATCACCCCACCAACCTCTGCATCCAACGTATCATTCTCCGCCACCTACAATCCGACCCCACGACCAAAGATGTATTTCTCTCCCCACCCCTATCTGCCTTTCATAGCGACCACTCTCTCCGCAACTCCTTCGTCCGCTCCACACTCCCCACTACCCCCACCACCCCCACCAACCCCACTACCCCCACCACCCCCACTACCCCCACCACCCCCACCACCCCTGGCACCTTTCCCTGCAACCACAGGAAGTGCTACACCTGCCTCTACACCTCCCCCCTCACCTCCATTCAAGGCACGAAGCAAACCTTCCATATCAGACAGGTGTTCACCTGCACATCTGTCAATGTGGTCTAGTGTATCTGCTGCTCCTGATGTGGCCTCCTCGACATCAGTGAGACCAAGTGTAGATCCGGAGACTGTTTTGTAGAGCATCTGCACTTTGTATGTGACAAATGGCAACACCTTCTGGTCGCTAACCATTTTAACTCGCCCCTCCCCCTCCCTCTCCCCCACCCACTCCCACTCCCTGGGTGACATGTCCATCCTGGGCCTCCTCCAGTGCCACAATGATACCACCTGCAAACTGGAGGAGCAACACCTCATGTTCAGCCTCGGGAGTCCACAGCCCGATGGCTTAAACATGGAATTAACCAGTTTTAAAATCTCCCCACCCCCGGCCTCATCCCATGACCAACCCTCCCTCTCATCCCGCCTCCTTGACCTGACATAACCTGTCCATCTTCTCTCCCACTTATCCGCCCCTCCCACCTCACTGACCAATCTCCACTACTCCCTACCTGCACTCACCCATCACCATGCTCCCTATCTTCCCCAGCCCCACCCCTCCTCTCTTTATTTATTTCCCAGCTCCTTTCCCCTTCCCCATTTCTGACCAAGGGTCCGACCCAAACCGTTAACTTTCCTGCTCCTCTGATGCTGCCTGGCCTGCTGTGTTCTTCCAGCTCCGTAGTGTGTTCCCTCTGACTCCAGCATCTGCAGTTCTTGCTACCCCTTTGTCTGACTACTTTTTCTCCTCTCTCTTTGGGCTTTGTCTCCAATTCACTCATTCCTTCCCAACTTCACCTGCCCCCATTCTTAGCATAAATACCACCCTTTCCTAGTTGCTTCTAATTTTGAAGAGTTGTCACTGGACTGGACTTGATTGTCTCTACAGATGTGTTTCCTGCTGAGTTTCTCCAACAATTTCTGTTTTCATTTGTTTCAAATCTTCTGCATGTGCCGTTCTTTGTTTCACTTAAGTAATTTTGAAGTGTACTTACTGTTGTCTGTGTAGGATATGTGGCAGGCAATTTTGTCCTGTGCTGAGATAGGAGACTATGGGTCTCCTAATTGCCTTCAGTACCTAAGATAGGGCAAGGGTTAAAAGAAAGTAATATACCAGGGTTCACAGTACAGATTGCTAATTAGGACACAAATGCTAGTTCTGCTTTTGGTTTTGTTGTGTCAGCAACTAAGATTCCTATTTTGCTAACGTTTATAATTATGCTCTGGTCCCATTCTAGGGCTTGAGCACATAAGTTAAGGCTGACACTCCAGCACAGTATCGAGGGAGGGCTGCACTGTTGGAGGTGCCATCTTTCAGACGAGACATTAAACCGAGTTCCTATCTACCTGCTCGGGTGGATGTAACAATCTGGTGGGCCTATTTTAATGGAAAGGCAAATTACCTGTGCCCTAACCAATATCTATCCATAAATCAAAACTACAAAAAAGAATTACCTGCTCACTATCACATGGCTAACCATAACTATAAACTAAGGTTCTTGAATACTTTTGTAGCTCAGATTGTGGATGCTGTGGTTGGTTGGCTCACCGAGCTGGTTCGTTGGTTTGTTTGTTCGCTGACGTTTCATTACCCTGCTGGGTACCATCATCAGTGCAGCCTCCAATGGAGCATTGTTGTGTTTTCCTGCCTGGTATTTAAACTCTGGAGTCCATTGGAATTGGTTACCACATTTCCGATTTTTCTTTGCAGTGGTGTGTATAAAGGGTCTAGTTCAACGTGTTTATTGATGGCCTTCTTGGTGGAGAACCACACCTCTAGAAAATCCTGTGCTTGTCTCTGTTTGGCCTGTCCTAGGTCCTTGATGTTGGCCCAATTGAAATGGTGGTTTGCCTTCTATGCAAGCATCTAGCTGTCTCCATGGACAGATTGGTCACTGCCTCATAGAGCTCGGCCCAGCACACTCAGTCTGTTGGATATGTGCATAGACCTACAATTCATAGCCTTAGCAATCTGTACTCCGCACTGACGGTGAGGCGACAGGATGATAAGGGACCTTGACTTCAAAGGTACCAGACATCGAAGGAGCCACACTGTGGCACTCAGAAATCTCTTCTCAGAATGGTCCAGAGCTGGCTGGACCTTCTATCTCCACCCTGCCTCTGACCCTCAGCCCTGTGAGAACTCAAGCCAAGAAGGGTGCACCTACCTCTGGGCAAGATACACTCGACACATCAGGGCCTTCTAGACACAAACACCCCCAAGGTTGGTCGACAAAAACTCCAAGCCAGTGGGTTCCACTGTAGTCTGTTCAGAGAATATGATGATCTGGATGTAACCATGAGGCAAGTTTGGTAAGGTAGCACAAGAAAACTCAGTTGGCTTTGTGGAGAGAAACCTTTTACAAAACCCGAAATGTCTCTCTCTCTCTCTCTCTCTCTCTCTCTCTCTCTCTTCCCCACCGCCCCCCTCCACCCCACCTTCTCTCCCTCCCTTCTCTCTGTGTGAGTGAAAAGACAAGAAATAATCTGAAGACTCCAAAGAAAGAATTCAACTACAATGATTTCCAATAAAAGGCTTGGGTCACCTCAATCAGCTATTGAATTGAAGATCAACCATAGCTCTGCGGACAACGTTGTGTCATCATCATTTTTTAAAAAAATCAAAAAAATTGTGAAATTGTGTCCACTTCTGTGGTCTGGGATTCTGAGCTACAGATCTTGTTTTCTTGCTGTCTTTTTTCTAATCCATAATATTTGTTTATACCATCTGTTTTATCTATCTTATTTGTGAATGAATAAATGTGTGTTTGTTGGGAGTTTACAGGGGTTATAGTTTCAGTTGTACTGTCGTAAATTAGTAATTTCTTTGCCACTTGTTAAGGAATAAATTTATTTACAACAGTATTATGTTCCTGTTAATGACAAAACCTGGTATGAAACTTGTCCTGAATAGCAGTCTGTCAGGCAAATTGATTATCTTAGTGGCTTGATTGGGTATTGACACATTTGTGGTGCTTGTGGAAAACTGGACCTTGATTGTTGATGCACTATTCCCAAATGAGTCATACCAAAATGACAAATCACTTCTTATAGCGTAAGGATGCTGAATCTCCTCATCATTCACCGCCCATTGAATTTCTTGTCTCGTCTGTTCTTCTTTCAGATGGTTTCAGCTGGACCACTTAATTTTGGAATGTCTGGAACAAGCAAATTCAAGTATCCCTTAAATATCCCTTAAACTAAAAAGCTGAATGTAAACAGAACACACAGGATGCCTATATTTCACTTCAAATATCTAACTATTCTTTGACATATCTGAATGCATTCTCTTTGTACTGACATCCAATGGAGGTGGGCCACTTTCTGGTTACCTATTGCTTTGAATGCCCAAAGACCCATTTACCAAAACTGATAGGAATAAACTAATTCCACCTTGCACCCTAGACAAAGATGCCTTCTGCAGGAGCTGGCCTTACTGCATCCCAGTAGATATTATAATTAGCTACACAATCTGAGCTGCCTCACGTTTTGGTATTCTGTAATATCAGTTTTGGTCCTGATGGAGGCAACTCTTCATAATATGGTACTTACAGAAATTAATGGCATCTATTAACTTGCGGGGGAACTGTCAAAGTTTGAGAGGAGCAGGAGCCAATTAATTATATCATATCCACCGAGAGTTTCGAATCCCATAGCCATCACCAACGTGGTAAGTGATGGTGATCTTGGGGAGGGAAGTTAGTCTGGTAAAGTGATCAGCCTCAGACAGCACTCATTACTGTTATAAGTGGAACCGAAAGCTCTTTTTGCCTGTAAAATCTTGCAATTTGTTTTTGGCTGAGGTATTTTGTTTCAAACATGTCCTCACTAATTCACTTGTATTCCAGCTGGCTCCTGCTGGGTTTGCCTCCCTGCCCGATCTCCTAACAAAACAAATATCTTTATCAAATGTACAAAACAAGTCAGCTGCAGAATAGGTAGAGCCTAAAACTGGTGGACGCAGTGCAGGAAAATGATGTACAAACAAGTTGGGCAAATTAGAACTGGAATACAGGATGGTCCAATTAGAACAGTTTGAATATTTGACGATGTGAGAAGTGGTGAAGTTACCCACCTGTGAGTGGAGGGCAGTCATTGGAGACACTGTTATTGAAGGCATACCGATAAAATTTAAGTTCCGTCACCAAATCTGCAATTGAAAACTAGCCTCTGCGATGACACCAGTTGTCAAGAAAACCCATCTGGATAACTTTTAGCGAAGGAAGTCTGCCGACCTTAGATGTTCTGGCCTCCATGTGACTCCAAACCCACAGGAAAGTAGTTGACTCTTAACTGCCCTCTAAAATAGTTGAGCAACCTACTGAGTTTGAGGGCAGTTAGGGGTGGGTAACCAATATTGATCTTGCCACTGACACCCATATCCCATGAAAGAATAAATAAATGTTTGGGATTTTCTGGTGGACCTCCTGTTTCCTACAGGCTGGCGAGGGACAGTGCAGTTATCAGGAATTGTCCTTCTCGAGGCAAGTTCTGTTTGTCGACGCGCTCTCTCTCTCTTGTGCGTGCTCTCCCTCACGCCCTCGCTGTCTCTCCCTCGCTCTCACTTGCACGCTTGCTCTTTCTGTCTCTCAGCTGCCATGGTATCCTGCTGCTGCTTACACACCGCATGGTCTCCCACTGGTCCTTCAGCTTTGAGAGCCTGCCTGCTATCTTTAAATAGACAGCAAGCCTTACTCTTTGGTCATCAATTGTTCAATTTGGGGAAAATCACAGATTTTTGCTCACACAACACAGGCACCTGAACTTTACTCGAGGCTAACAATGGGTTCCTGAAACTCTCAGTGAAAATCCTTCTCATTCCCTCAGGATGGACACAATTAAATCAATTAGTGCAACTCTGGTACAGTGCATTCAACAGTGACATCTTTCATCTGGGCGACGTGGTGGCTAGTGGTT
This sequence comes from Rhincodon typus, assembly GCF_021869965.1. NCBI lineage: Eukaryota > Metazoa > Chordata > Chondrichthyes > Orectolobiformes > Rhincodontidae > Rhincodon > Rhincodon typus. The sequence continues at coordinate 42,567,339 of NC_063354.1, read as the reverse complement.
AGCACTGCCTCTCAGTGCCAGCGGCCCAAGTTTGATTCCACCCTTGGGCGTTTATGTGAAGTCTGTGCGTTCTTCCTGTGTTTGTGTGAGTTTCTTCCTGGTGCTCTGGTTTCCTCCAACAGTCCAAATGAAGTTAGATGGATTGGCCATGCTAAATTGTCCAGGGGTGTGGAGGATAGGTGGATTAGCCATGGTTAATGTGGGCTTAGAGGGGCACAGTAGGGTCTGAGTCTGGGTGGGATGCTGTTCGGAGGGTCAGTGCAGACTCAATAGGCCAAGCGGTCTCTTTCTGCACTGTGGGGATTCTATGATTGTATTTAAATGGCAGCTTTAAAATAGTAAAATGTCATGCTTTGCAGTCACATAGTTGGATAAAAGCTGACCAGAAAAGATGTTTGATTTGGTCAAAAAGGTTTTAAGATGTGTATTAAAGGAGGGAAGAGAAGTGGGGTAAGGTTTAGGGTGGGAAAGTATGGATCGCGCTTAAGGCCCAGACAGCTGAAGTACAGCCATCAATGTGGAACAATAAGTCTGGGGTATACACAAGAGATTAGAGTCGGAGGATGCAAAATTCTCAGAGTTGGAGAAGCTTACAGCAACAAAGAGGGGGCAATACCATGGAGCATGGACAGAGTTTCGATAAATCCTTTACAAGAATAAGGTATGTTTACAGAGCAGTTTTTACATGGCAAATGTCTCAAAACACTTTTTACAGAGTCTCAGGGCACACCATGCCGGAAGCAAAGGGGAGGCATTCAAAAGCATGGTCAAGTGTGCAGAAATAACACAGGCCCACTCTTGGTTCACATTGATAGTTGTACTTCAGCTGCCTAGCCCTTAAACTCCATCTTTACTTTCCTCCCTAAACCTCACTCTACTTATCTCCCCTCCGTAAGGCATGTCTTAAAATTATCTGTTTGACTTGGTCAAACATCTCCTTCTGTGATCAACTTTTATCCCATTATGCTCCTGTTAAGCACCTTGTTATATTTTGCTATTTCAGAGCTGCTGCGTAAATACAAGGTCTTGCTGTTGAATGCACTGCTGCGGAGCTGCTCCAGTTGATTTACAATTGGGAGAGAATTTGACGGTGCAGTGAAAATGGCACTGAGGCTTTCAATGTGTGTGGTAGGTGGGGTTTGCAGAGGGAATTAAGGAATGACAATACATGGCAGTGCAAAGAGGAAGGGGTGTGCTAAGCATAGTCTGCTTTTTCGTTCATTCACACTCACATGTCTGTCCATGACAATAAATTTGATCAAAAAGTAAAAATCCTGTTCTAAATTCAAACTATAAGAATTTTAGAAATGAGGGGCACAAATGGATACTTCCTATTTCATAATGAGTTAAATGTAATTGCCTCACACTTGTCCCAAAGCATCTAATATGTGCCATTGTTGCAGTATATTTGATGTTGATGAACTCTTTTAAAACATCAAAGATTTTCTTGTAAAAGCTGGACTTTGGGAAATCTCTGCTCGTGTTGCGTCATGTTATTACAAAGCCAGAACCACAGCAACACCCTTTGCTGCAGTTTAACATGTCCCACAGGTTTCCACCAGCACTTAGCATTTCTGTGTCTCAAGCTCCCCTGCTTAGATTCAGATACTGTACAGAAAAAAATGCATTAAATCTGACGTAAAAACAGAAAAATACTGGCAGTGCACAGCAGGACCATCCACTTTTGAAATGGGGAAAGACAAATTAGCATTTCAGACAAAGACTTGCTTTGAATTTAATTTATCTAAAATTCAATAATTGGGAAGAGAATCACCATGTGTTTTAACGTAGCAAGTTTGGAAATATTGTTACATCAGCAAAGCTTGATTGGCCACTGCCATGCAATAGAAGAATTGATCAGTTAGACGCTGTAATTGTTCCTGTTGCTTAAACTGAGGAGTAAACTTCTATAATTTCAAATAGAAACAGAGAAGAGCTCAAAAGAAAGATCAGTTTCGACAGCATATGTGGAGAGAAATGAGGAGTTAATCTTTCCATTAATCACCTTTTGATAGAACCAATTTTATCAACTCCTCCACCTGCTCTCCCATCAATCCTGACATGAACTCATTCTCAATTCTCCTCCCATCTCCTGACTCCTCCAATTAATGAGACCCTCAGTAGCAGCCGTTGATGAGATCCAGGGAAAAGATGGGGGGATAACTCTTATTAAAATTAATGTGATTTGACCTAGTTCGGACTTTTGATGCCAGGCCAGCAGTTAAGTGCTGATTTAACTTCATGTGAGCATACTGCAACAGGAAGCTTAAATGTCTAATTGGTGGGAATCCCCAATTCAAGAAGCCTGGGAAGAATTTAAGAATCCAAGAAGCTTGGGGACCCTAGACTTTCAGCATCCACAACATTTTTTTCTTCAGTAGTATAAGCAAATCTGGGTGAAAGAAAACCTGAAAAGTAGGTTAAATGCTCAACATCACGGAACTGTACTAATAGAAATTTATAGTAGAACAGAGACATTGGCCCGTGTGGCTGTGTTCATACACTCATGAATCATACAAAACAAGAGAGACCCAATTATTATAGTTGAACATGTTTCTGTTTCTCCCAATTTTCATTTTCAAAGTTTGAATGGCAAATTTTTGACTCTTCCAATCCACTAAAGCTGTCCGATACTTTGTCTGTTACCCCTGACAGTTAAAGGATGTTTCTGAAAGCACCATATGATGAAGAGTTGCCTCAGTCAAGAGCAATGCTGAAATTATGTAATACCAAAACATGAGCCAGCAATGATTCTGCAACCAATTCAAATAACTACTGGAATGCAGTAAGACCAGCTTCCCCAATCTTCGATTGGGGTCGATCTTCGATTCAAAAGCTGATTGGTTAGACCTAGGATTTTCTTGCATTAGAATTCTTTCTTCTCAGAGTCTAGGTGTTTGCTTTGTGTTTTCCATTCATGTATTGGACATTGTGTAGCTTTGGAACAATGACAAATTCATTTTATAACCATCATTTGACAAACTCAGAGTTTCCACCTCTGCTTCACTTTATTACTGGAGTTTTCTTCAGTTTTCAACCTTCAGTTTTCAACCAGCATGGCCTTTAATTTGTATTTAGAATGAATGGGTGATTTATTGGAATGTATGACTTCTTCAACTTCATTTTATGTGGTCTTGCATACTTAGGGGGCAATTTAAAAGGGATGAGTTGTGAATGGACTTGGGGATTTTTATATATATCTCTGCTGTGCAACTTAGAGGGATGAGTGGATCATATATTCTTACCCATCTGGTTTTCTCTCAGTCCAAAGATATGCAAGTTAGGTGGATTGACCATGCGAAATTGTCTGTAATGCCCAGGGATATTTAGGCTAGGTGGATTAGCCATGGTAAACGTGGGATGGCGGTGGGATGCTCTACAGAGGGTCAGTGTGGACTTGTTTGGCTGAATGGCCTCTACGCGCACGGCAGGGATTCTATAATTCTGATTTAGATCAGGCTGCCAAAGTAATGCTTTAATTTCAAAATCATTCCTCAGGCAATGGCTGGAGTGTGAACGTACTTTAACAGTAGCAAACCCTCCTTAACCAAACAGTAGAAATTTGATCCCAAATTGGTGAGTTTTTTGTTTGAGGTGAATTGTCAACCACGTATGGACATTTGCACAGTCATTGTGCCCCATTTCCAACAAAAAGTAAACCAAATGAATGACAAGTGAATCTGTTTTTGTTCATAGTTGAGGGAAGAATATTGGTCAGCACACTTAGGACTTGCTTCTTTCAGTAGTGTCTCACAATCTTTCGAATCATTTAACAAAGATGTTGAAAATTTGTTGAAGATTACAATTGAATGGTAGCAGCTCCAACAATACAATGATGATATGTTAAACTCTTGATGTGAAGTTTCAACAGAGAATAGGATTATTCCAGTATTAGCAGGAATTAAATATTAATCTCCAGGACAATGGTGCAAGTAAATCCTTGAGAGGGGAAAAAAGGGAGCATTTTAAATAAGTTTTTTTTTCTCATTTTACTTTGAATGCCTGTGTTTCTTATTGTCTGATCAACAGTCCTGAATTGCTCAGTCAAGAGCTGAAATTTGGATTTTAATGCCCTCCCCTAAAGTGACTTTGTGCTCAGGGTACAATTAATGATGTGAGACTCGGCGTTGGGAACTCTGCTGCATTTTAACCTCCTTCCCTGATTAAGTTCGTAGAGTGAAGGCTCATGAAGGCCTCCTGCTCCACTGCCAGTCGAGGCCCGTAGGTGAGCTGTAACTGCAGACTTCAAGGCCTCATCCCAATGTGGCTGGCATTCACCCAATGGTGGGCAGGGGACTCACCTTGTGGAAATCCTGAGAAACAAACCTTGTGGGAGAACCTCACCACCTTTTGGATGGGGTCCCTCATTCACAGGCACTCAATGTCTGATCGAGTAACTCACTGTGGGAAGTGGAGGGTGGCGTGTGGTCACTGAGAGCCACCTTTCTACCCTCGTTGTTGACACTCATCCACCTTTTTTTTTGCTGAAACCTTTCTTTCCTGTCACTCACCTATGGCCTGATTCTTTTGTCAAACTTGGACGTTGGATGAATGCACTACCAGCATTAGCTGCAGTCTTGCAGGCCAAACAGTGCACAGCTACTGGCCACTGATAGGCCAACAGCTCTCCTACTAGGATTTCCTCACTTTGATCCTCAATCCTGAGGAAGAGTTGCTGCTGTCTAGTTAAACATCTGATTGGCATAATTCACTGGCGCTTTCTGAAACACATTCACTGCTTTATAGCCAGTAGGCAAGACCCTCCATTGTCGAGAGATAAAATCAGTCAGAAGTATTTGACTTTTTCAAATTGGTGTGAGAAAGTAGTGTGCTGAGATGAAAGCTTCCCTCCTTCCACTATGGTCAAAAAATGAATTGCTGAATAGTTTTATGAATCAATAATGCTGTTCAACAGTTCTAGATTTAATCATGGTGCCGGTCCTAAGTATTTTAATTACCTGAACTGGAGCTTTTATAAAACATCAAGGGAATTAAGATTCACAATGAAGTTAAATACCAGCCGTGAATTAAGAGGAATTCTCTACAAATTTTTGGTTAACCTTTAGCCTGAAGATAGGTGTGAAAAATGGACCATATAGTGCAGTTTGTGCACAGTTAACAAGTTAAGTTCCCATTAGATCTTCTACATCTCTCTTCCCTCATCTTGAAGATGCCGTTTTGAAGCTGAGAATAGTTACTGTTCCACCCGCTCTCAGTATTTGTAGAGGATGGTAAAGCATTTATTTCCCATGTGTTGTTTTCCTTAGGTGGTGGTGGTGCGCTTTTCTCGACTTGCAGAAGTCCCCAGATGTTGTAGGGTAGGAATTGATTTGACATTTTGGAACCACACAGCCTGGTATTGTTCAATCATAATAAAACTCGGTTGACCAATGAAGGTGGCAATAGAGAAGTTCCTGTTAGACAGGTGTACCAAAAGATTATTGGAAACAGATAGGAGTGTAGAATTCGGAATACAAGCAACCTTATTGTTCTAACTGAAAGAAGGAGCGAGTTGAAGGCCCAAATGACCTACCTCTGCATATAATTTATTTGACTGAGCTTTTGAAACAATTTCCCTGGTATTTTAACATTATTTTATTATCACCTTATCCCCATCTTACTTGAACTCCCGCATTGAGGTTTTGTCCTTGCACTCTGGAGCTCATGCAACACCATATGCGACTCTAGAGTCAGCAAGGATTTGGCCAAGCATCAGATCTGATCCCCATCCTATCTGACCTGCATTTTCTCTATCACCTACACTCATCAGATGAAGACCAGGAGCTAGATTTCAAAAGCAGAATGGTATCAGGTGGATGGGTCTGCAATACTGTGTCACCAGCTTCAGTACCATGATCTCAACACCAGAACCTTTTTGGATAAGTTGGACTTGGATTGGTTTGGTTGCCCTCCTCGAGTATTGGTTGTCAATTGAGGCCATTTAGGGCTAACGGTGCTTTCTAGAGATATTGGATCCCAGGCCATGGTCAGGTCACTATGAGGGATTCACACGGGAGTACACTTGGGAGGTTGAGCTTTATTGTGCATGAGCCCCAACCCCTACCCGCCATGACCACCAGGACACAGCTGTATTCATTTTAAGTTTAAGAAAAACCTGACCACCTCTTCAGAGAGATGCTCTGTTGAGGTATCCTCAGCGTTTCTCATGTTCTTTCTTTCTCTCTCAGTTTCTTCGTCATTTTTTTCTGTCTTGTGAAGAGAAGAGCAAGATGGCCGCTCCCACCTTGACCAATGAAGCTGCGAGTTTCGGTGCCGTTGCTCCTTCAGGATGGGGAGCCAGCCCACTGTCCTTAATTGGTCAGCAAGCCTGATCCTTGCCATTAAGTAGCCTGGACCTTTAACAATCCAAGTAGATGTGTCTGGAATTTTGTGGGATATGGACCTGGAACTGGTCCCAGTATGTTCCCAACTGAAAATGTGGACCCAGGAGTGGGAATCCAGCCTGATGATTATATCCCATAGCCCAGAATTGATTGTAGAGTTCTAACATCAAATGAGGATGGGATAACATAACATTGTCCAGACCAAGCAACAAAACACAGAGTCACCCCATTATTGTCAATCATGTTTCCTTTCTTAAAACATGAAAAATAGGTAGCTGGTGGAAAGGTCAACCTGCAGCGAATTGAACCAGTGAGAAATCCTATGGTAAATTATACATGTGAGATGCAGCAACAACTTTCACTTGTAGAGTGCCATTAACATCCTAAAATACCCCAGAGGGGCATAATTGGATTAAATAAATTGACACCAATCCAAATTAGGAGACTTTAGGATGAACATTTGTTCAAAGTCATCTGAAAGGGAAAGGTGGTGGAGTGGTTTAGGGGGGCATTTTAGGGCCTAGCCTGCTGAAAAGCTGGTTCTACTGGAGATAATAAAGGCATGTGAGGATTCTCAGACCGAATGTGCTGAAACATATATTGGAATAGGCAATAATATGGAGGTGAAAGTAGGTTACCTTGGAGAGCATCGGAAACTCAGTTGAGATACAGTACGAGAACTTGCAATCAGTTTGGTGCAGCCTGAAGTAGTGCCCAGGGAGGGAAGTGG